>NC_057809.1:433547612-433570627 GCF_018294505.1 Triticum aestivum
CGGGAGCGATGCGGCGGCGACACGTGGCGCGCTGTCACTGGCCGGGCGCGGCGGTGCGAAGCGTCCGGCCAGGGATGGACATGTCCGGCGCGGCACGATGCGATTTTTTAGGGTTTGGGGACGAAGGAGATCCGGGAATTCGGAGGAGGACCTATTTATAGGCATAGGAGGAGCTAGGAGTGTCCAAATGAGGTGTGGTTTTCGGCCACGCGATCGTGATCGAACGCTCTAGATGATGGAGAGGGTTTTGGTGGGTTTTGGGCCAAATCGGAAGGGTGTTCGGCTGCAACACACACGAGGCCTTCTCGGTCCCTCGGTTAACCGTTGGAGCATCAAACGAAGTCCAAATGGTACAAAACTTGACAGGCCGTCTATGGTAGTAAACCAAGGCCGCTTGGCAAGTCTCGGTCCAATCCGGAAATGTTTAGCCCCCACACACGAAAGGAAGGTAGAAAGGACCACCGGAGGAGATAGGAGCACCGGAATGCAAAACGGACAACGGGGAAAATGCTCGGTTGCATGAGACAAACACGTATGCAAATGCAATGCACATGATGACATGATGATATGCATGACAACGACAACAACACAACGGAGACAAAAACCCGAACCCGAGAAAATAAAATAACTTAGCGCCGGAAACGGCAAGAGTTGGATTACATATTAGGTAAATTACATCCGGGGTGTTACAACACTCCACCACTACGAAAGGATCTCGTCCCGAGATCTAGGACTGGAAGAACGCCGGGTACTTAGAATGGAGGTGATCCTCGCGTTCCCAGGTGGCTTCACGGTCGGAATGGTGTGACCACTTGACTTTGAGGAATTTGATTAACTTATTGCGAGTCTTGCGTTCAGTCTCTTCAAGAATAGCAACGGGGTGCTCACGATAAGAGAGATCTTCTTGGAGATCAATGTCTTCGAAGTTGACAGTGCGGTCAGGAACTTGAAGCACTTGCGGAGCTGAGAGACATGGAACACGTCGTGCACATTTGCAAAGTTTGAAGGAAGCTCGAGTTGATAGGAGAGATCGCCTCTCTTGCTGACGATCTTGAAAGGACCCACGTATCTAGGGGCAAGCTTCCCTTTGATATCGAAGCGACGAGTACCTTTCATTGGAGAGATGTGGAGGTAAACATGATCTCCGATCTCGAAAGCCAAATCACGGTGCTTACTATCATAGTAGCTCTTCTGGCGCGATTGCGCTACTTTGAGGTTATCTCGAATTACTTTACACATCTCCTCTGCCTCTGTGATTAAGTCATTACCAAGAAGTTGACGTTCACCGGTTTCAGACCAGTTGAGAGGGGTACGACACTTCTTGCCATACAGAATTTCGAATGGGGCCTTGCCTGAACTTGCTTGAAAACTGTTGTTGTAGGAGAATTCAGCATATGGAAGACAATCCTCCCACTTCATACCGAAAGAGATCACACAAGCCCTGAGCATATCTTCAAGAATCTGATTGACACGCTCGACTTGACCGCTAGTTTGAGGATGGAAAGCTGTGCTGAAGCGGATGTTGGTGCCCATGGCCTTCTGAAAAGAATCCCAAAACTTGGAGGTAAAGATGCTGCCACGGTCTGAAGAGATCACCTGTGGAATACCATGCAGCGAGACAATCCGAGAGGTATACAGCTCCGCCAATTGAGCTGCAGTGATAGACTCTTTGATAGGCAGAAAGTGAGCCACTTTAGTGAGTTTGTCGATGACAACGAATATAGCATCATTGCCACGCTTGGACTTTGGAAACCCAGTCACGAAGTCCATCTCAATGTGGTCAAACTTGCATTCTGGAATGGCAAGAGGTTGGAGGAGACCAATTGGCCTTTGGTGTTCTGCTTTCACTCTTCTGTAGACATCACACTCATTCACGAACTGAGCAATCTCGCGCTTCATTCGAGTCCACCAATAAGCCTGCTTGAGGTCCTGATACATCTTCGTACTCCCAGGGTGGATGGAGAGGAGAGAATTGTGAGCCTCGTTCATGATCACTTTACGAAGGTCACCTTTGGGCACAACAATATGATCCTCGAAGAAGAGAGTATCCTTGTCATCAAGGCGGTAGCACTTGTACTTGGGTTGACTCTTGGCAATCCCAATCTTCACCTTCTTCACCATAGCATCAAGAAGTTGAGCCTCGCGAATATGGTCTTCCAAGGTAGGAGAGACTTGAAGGTTGGCGAGGAAACCTTGAGGAACAACTTGCAGATTAAGTTTGCGGAGAGCTTCACAAAGCTCGGGTTGATAAGGCTTGAGAATCAGACTATTGCAGTACGCTTTCCTGCTCAATGCGTCAGCAATCACATTGGCCTTGCCCGGAGTATACTCGATACTCGGATTATACTCTTGAATCATTTCGACCCATCGAGTCTGCCTGAGGTTGAGATTAGGCTGAGTGAAGATGTACTTGAGACTCTTGTGGTCAGTGAAGATGTCCACTTTTCTTCCCAATAAAAGATGTCTCCAAGTCAACAGAGCATGCACAACTGCCGCCAACTCTAGGTCATGAGTGGGGTAGTTCTTCTCGTTGGGCTTCAACTGGCGAGAGGTATAAGCCACAACTTTCTTCTCTTGCATCAACACTGCACCAAGACCTTGGAGAGAGGCATCGCAGAAGACCTCGAACGGTTTGGATTCATCAGGAGGAGTCAGAACTGGAGCAGTGACCAATTTCTCTTTCAACGTGTTGAAAGCAATGTCACATTCCGGAGACCAAACGTACTTGACGTGCTTCTAGAGAAGGTTTGAAAGAGGCTTCGCGATCTTTGAAAAGTTCTCAACGAACCTTCGACAGTAGCTTGTGAGACCGAGGAAGCTACGGAGTTGCTTCACGGTCTGAGGTGGTTCCCAATTCACAATTGCAGACACCGTCTCAGGATTTACCGCAATGCCCTTGGCAGAGATGATATGCCCAAGATAAAGAACCTCATCGAGCCAAAACTTGCACTTTGAGAACTTGGCGTAGAATTGATGTTCCCTGAGCTTATCGAGCACCAAACGCAAATGCTTGGCATGATCTTCCTTGTTCTTCAAAAAGACCAGAATGTCGTCGAGATAGACCAAAGCAAAGTCGTTTGTGTAGGCGTTGAAGATGAAGTTCATCATGCGAGAGAAAGTCGGAGGAGCGTTGACGAGGCCAAAAGACATGACAGTGTATTCATATGAACCATAGCTTGTCCTGAAAGCCGTCTTGGGAATATCTTGCTCACGGATTCGAATCTGGTGATAACCCATACGGAGATCAAGCTTGGAGAATACTTGGGCACCTTTGAGTTGTTCGAACATCTCATTGATGTTGGGAAGTGGGCATTTGTTCTTGATAGTCTTCTTGTTCAATGGACGGTAGTCAACACAAAGTCGGTCCGTTCCATCCTTCTTCTTCACAAAGAGTACTCCACAACCCCGCGGAGAGGAACTAGGTCGGATGAGACCCATTCGCGCTTGAATATCGAGTTGCTCCTTCAGCTCCTTCAACTCTTCAGGTCTGAGCTTGTACGGACGCTTGCAAACCGGTTCCGTGTCAGGCTCAAGATCGATGACGAATTCAATTGGCCGGTGTGGAGGCATTCCTGGAAGCTCTTCTGGAAAGACGTCTTGATATTCGCAAACGACTGGAATTTGCGAGATAGCATCCAGTTCGCCCTTCTCATTGAGAGAAAACAGACGGATTGTATCATCACGAGCAGCAAAGATAATTACATCCTCAGACGAATGAGTCAATTGAATCTGCCTGGCAGCACAATCAAGATGCGCCTTGTGCTTAGAAAGCAATTCCATTCCGAGAATAAGATCAATATCCGAGTCGCCCAGAACAATAGGAGAAGCTAGAAATTTGTAGTCACCCAACGTGATAGTAACACCCGGGACGCAGGTATTAGCTGTCATTTGCTTGCCCAGTGACACGATTTGCAAGGAACTTTGCAAATACTGATAATCGCACTCATACTTTGATGCAAAAGGTTTGGAAATGAAACAATGCAATGCACCAGTGTCAAAAAGTACTTTTGCAGGAACATTGTTAACAGGAAGGTTACCCATGATGACATCTGACGAGTCCTCTGCCTGAGCTGCGTTCATCAAGTTGACCTTGGCGTGCTTGGGGTTATGCTTGACCACAACTGTACTTGTCGATCTCACAGGAGGAGGAGGAGGGAGGCGCCTCTTGTTGAAGCACTTGTTGGCATAGTGACCCTTTTGTTGGCACTTGTTGCACGTGACCTCTGAAAGCGGACGGTGATACGGAGCACTCGATCTTGGAGCTTGAGACGAAGTCTTGTTCTAAAAGCCAGGGTTGGGTGGATGGGAAGATCCACTGCCACCTTTGCTCTTCTAATACGGCTGACAGAACGGAGGAGGAGGAAGCCAATACTTCTGCTGCTTGGCCACTTGAGTAGAGGAAGAAGGAGTAGCATCTCTGACTCGCTTCTTGGAAGCATCACACTTCAGTTGAGCAGCCTCTTGCTTCAATGCCATGTTGTAGAACTCATCGTACCTCAGGGCTCAAAGAGAACAAGAGCTAGCTGGATTTCTTTTCTGAGACCACCCCTGAACTGGTATACCATGCTCTTCTCGTCAGGGACGTCCTGCTTAGCAAAGCGGGCGAGCTTCTGAAACAACTTGTTGTAGTCATAGACAGACATAGAGCCTTGCTTCAGGTTGCGGAATTCCTCACGCTTGCTTTCAACCATGCTCTGAGGAATATGATGAGCTTTGAAGTCTTGACGGAATTCATCCCAGGTAATCACACGGCCTCCTCTGGAATCTTTGTACTGCTGGAACCATTCTGCAGCTTGGTCTTTGAGTTGGAAGGAAGCGAACTTGACAAAGTCCTCAGGCCTGACGTTACTGCACTTGAAATGCTTGCACAAGTCCACAAGCCAATCGTCAGCATCAGTTGCCTCAACACAATTGCTGAAGGTCTTTGGCTGGTTAGCAAGGAACTGGTTGAGTGTAGCAAAGTGATTCTGATTGTTGCCCTGGTTGCCTTGGTTGCCTTGGTTCACTTGGTTGCGCTCTTGAAGAATTTGCATGATCAACTGCGTGTTTGCATTGGTAGCAGCCATCACAGCTTGCCATGCCTCCGGAGGAGGGGGAGGTGGTGGCGGATCCTGATTCTGATTCTGATTGTTGCCCTTAGCGGGAGCCATCCTGAAGAGGGTGACATCCGTTAGCACATTAACAGATAAAATTGAAGCTGAATCAAGCGGGTTGAAATTGCAACATATAGTCTTCACATCCGAACATAAGAACGAATGCATTCCACTTGAAATGGTCACATATCCATAAATTGAGAAGCCACTTAGAATTTAGGTAGAGGAACAAAATCAACAAGGTACGGAGCAAGAACGAATACTTGGTAAAGATCACCCAATCTCAAACCAAATATCCGTGGAAGAAGAACTAGAGCTACAAGAATTCCCACCTATGAAACTCCCAAAGCTTTCCGGTTATGCAATCAGGTGTTGGAGATACAGGGGAAGCATAATATCTCACCCAAATCTAGCAAATCCTACATCCAGCTGTATCCATCCTTCAACACATAACCGAGAAAAACTTCGGAAACCATCTACCTCAACCTTCGAAAAGCATCCGTTATACAAGTTATGGAAATACTCCCGAACTCCCGCCCCAGTACTGGGTGGCGTCGAGGTTATCTCACCAACAAATGCATAAAAGAGATTTTCGATGTCGGCGAACTAAACTCAGGTATTCCAGAACTGCAATGATAAAATTGTGACGACAACACCTCGGAGCTCAACTCCCCGGGACACTGCCACAACCCCTAAAGATAGGAGGCACCAAGAACAATGTTCTCGTCACAAATCCATCGGAATGATTCCAAGATACCCGCGTGATCCTAAATTTTTTTAGTGAAATTTGAGAAGAGAAGAGTCAAAACTCTACGTCAGGATGCCTTACCAAAGCGATGAAGGGACTGTGGAGTAAAAAGAATTCCTAAACTCTCCGGTATATAATTCCTAAATGACTCAAAACATTTTTCTAGACTCAACAACGGCTGCTAAAAACGATCAAGCAGTGGGGGCTCCTAAGGTCGGGGAAGGCTCTGATACCAACTTGTAACGCCCTCGATGCGGCTATATCTCCTACGTGTCGAAGCATGACTTAGAGGCAAAACCGCATTGAAAGCAATGTCGCAAGTAAGGCAATCTTCACAACATCCCATGTAAATAGATAATAAAAGGGCAGGTACATAGTTGGCTTACACTCGCCACATCAAACAAAGTACATAAATAGCATTACAGTCGTGTTCATGGGGAGGCAACGGAACGCGTCGTGTTCATCGGGAGGCAACGGAACGCGTGGGAGCCAACCGGCTGGGTCGGAACGGAATGCGTGGTCGTGTTCGTCGGGAGGGCTTGGACGAAACAGGCGATGGAAACGAGGCCTAGTGTACCGCACAATGGAGGAAACAGACCTCCTACGTTCGGAATAGGGTCCTATTGATCGGGTGGGGTCTGGCGTAACGCAAAATGGAGGAAACGGACCTCCTACGGTCGAAATGGGGGTCCTGTTGATCAGGAGGGGTGTGGCGTACCGCAAAACGGAGGAAACGGACCTCCTACGGTTGAAATGGGGGTCCTGTTGATCGGGAGGGGTGTGGCGTACCGCAAAACGGACGAAACAGACTTGTGTTGGAGCGCTACGGTCAAAACGGGGGTCCTGTTGATCGGGAGGGGTGTGGCGTACCGCAAAACGGGGCTCCACCGGATACTGTTCATCTCCACCGTCGACCTCCTCCAGCCTCCACGGGCTACCGTTGACCCCCTCCAGCCTCCATGGGCTCCTGTTCATCCAGCCTCCACCGCGTGCTATTCCACCGGCTACTGTTCAACCACCCCTCCATCGTCCACTGTTCATCCAGCCCTCCACACCACGGGGTCCTGTTCAACCACCCCTCCACGGGCACCCCTCCACCGGCTACTGTTCATCCAGCCCTCCACCACACCACAGGGTCCTGTTCATCCAGAGGCAACGCCACCGCTCACTGTTCATCCAACCCCCCCCCCCTCGCGCAACGCTCACTGTTCATCCCAGAGGCAACATCGATCAGCTTCAGTTAGCAGCAGTAGCGAAGGACTCGATCGATCGGGTTCAGTTAACAGCCATCGATCGATCGCTCGGGTTCAGTAACGCGTAGCCTGTAGTGCAATCGCTCGGGTTCAGTTAGAGCCAACGCCTCGCACACACGCGCGTACGTGTACGAGATAAATGCGCATCGCTCGGCCCCCGACCTCCCACCGTAACCGGGAACTCTCCGAAATTTTCCTCCCCCTCGCTTCTACCACGGGTTTTTCCGTCATGGACGGCCCAAAGAATGTCATGCAGCTGCGTCTCCGGCCCGCCCAGGACGAAAAGCCCATTTTTTGTCTTGATTTTTTGTCATAGAAGTAGGAGCCCGCCACATCTATGATGATACCGGGTTTTGTCACAATTATCATCATAGAAGTGTCATATGTATGACAGGAAAAAAATTTGTTCGGCCCAAAATGTCACGAATGTGTCTTTTTTTGTAGTGAACTCGTCCTTCTTCATCAACAAAGAAGAATTCAGCATCGGGTATGGGCACTCCCCTTGGCAACTGCCAAGCTTGGGGGAGTGCCCCGGTATCGTATCACCATCACTTTTATCTTTACCGTTTTTCTTAGTTCGATCCTTTTGATAATATCTTGATCTAGTAGAATAAAAGCTTTTAGTATGATCTAGTTGTGAGTTTTGCTTTATGATCCTTCTATGTAATCGAGTCCGTGAGCTATATATAATAAAGATTAGTGCTGAGTCAAGGGCTTGATTGTTTTGCCATGATCCTAAGTGGATAAAAGAAAAGAGAAAGAATAAAAAGGAAACAAAGAGATCATATGGATCTTATGGATAGTAATGAGCTCACATAGAAAGAGTATGATGAATAAAAGTTGTTGAGAGTTGACAAACATAGTTTTGGTCATCGTTGCAATTAATAGGAAGTAATAAAGAAAGAGAGGTCTTCACATATAAATATACTATCTTGGACATCTTTTATAACTGAGAGCACTCATTAAAATATGACATGCTAAAGAGTTGACATTGGACAAGGAAGACAACATAATGGGTTATGTTTTCTTACATCTGAGATAAATTATATTGTCATGGATCATCCAACATGGTTGAGCTTGCCTTTCCCCCTCATGCTAGCCAAATTCATTGCACCAAGTAGAGATACTACTTGTGCTTCCAAATACCCTTAAACCAGTTTTGCCATAAGAGTCCATCATACCTACCTATGGATTGAGTAAGATCCTCCAAGTAAGTTGTCATCAGTGCAAGCAATAAAAATTGCTCTCTAAATAGGTATGACTTATTAGTGTGGGAGAAAATAAGCTTTATACGATCGTGCGATATGGAAGAAATAAAAGCGACAGACTGCATAATAAAGGTCCATATCACAAGTGGCAATATAAAGTGACGGTCTTTCACATTAAGATTTTGTGCATCCAACCATAAAAGTGCATGACAACCTCTGCTTCCCTCTGCGAAGGGCCTATCTTTTACTTTCACTTCCTACCTTGCATAAGAGTCATGGTGATCTTCACCCTTCCTTTTTGCATTTTATCCTTTGGCAAGCACAGTGTGTTGGAAAGATCCTGGTATATATGTCTAATTGGATGTGAGTTTTCATGAACTATTATTGTTGACATTACCCTTGAGGTAAAACGTTGGGAGGCAAAACTATAAGCCCCTATCTTTCTCTGTGTCCGATTAAAACTCTATACCCATAAGTATTGCGTGAGTGTCAGCAATTGTGAAAGATTATATGATAGTTGAGTATGTGTACTTGCTGAAAAGCTCTTATACATTGACTCTTTCCTATGTTATGATAAATTGCAATTGCTCCAATGACTGAGATTATAGTTTGTTAGTTTTCAATGAAGTTCACGATTCATACTTGAAATTGTGATAGAATTATTACTCTAGCATAAGAGATTATATGACAAGAATTATATAAGTTGTTGTTCTAAGAACGATCATGATGCCCTCATGTACGTATTTTATTTTTATCGACACCTCTATCTCTAAATATGTGGACATATTTTTCGATTTCGGATTTCGCTTGAGGACAAGCGAGGTCTAAGCTTGGGGGAGTTGATACATCCATTTTTCATCATGTTTTTATATCAATATTTATTGCATTATGGGCTGTTATTACACATTATGTCACAATACTTATGCCTATTCTCTCTTATTTTACAAGGTTTACATTAAGAGGGAGAATGTCGGCAGCTGGGATTCTGGGCTGGAAAAGGAGCAAATATTAGAGACCTATTCTGCACAGCTCCAAAAGTCCTGAAACTTCACGGAAGACGTTTTCAGATTATATAAAAATACTCAGCGAAAGAGATTCACCAAGGGGGCCACACCGTGCCCACGAGGGTGGGGGCGCGCCCTACCCCCCTGGGCGTGCCCCCTACCTCGTGGGCCCCCTGGTGGCCCTCCGGTGTCCATCTTCTGCTATATGAAGTCTTTCGATGGGAAAGAAATAAGAAGCCATCTTCTCGGATGAAACTACGCTGCCACGAGGCGGAACCAATCTAGGGCTCCGGTAGAGCTATTCTGCCGGGGAAACTTCCCTCCGGGAGGAGGAAATCATCGCCATCATCATCGCCAATGCTCCTATCATCGGGAGAGGGCAATCTCCATCAACACCTTCATCAGCACCATCTCCTCTCAAAACCCTAGTTCATCTCTTGTATCCAATTCTTGTCTGCAAGTTCGGGATTGGTGCTAGTAGGTTGCTAGTGTTGGGGAACGTTGCAGAAAATTAAAATTTTTCCTACGGTTTCACCAAGATCCATCTATGAGTTCATCTAAGCAACGAGTCTAGGGAGAGAGTTTGCATCTACATACCACTTGTAGATCGCGTGCGGAAGCTTGCAAGGTGATGATGTAGTCGTACTCGACGTGATCCAAATCACCGATGACCAGCGCCGAACGGACGGCACCTCCATGTTCAACACACGTACGGGACGGGAGACGTCTACTCCTTCTTGATCCAGCAAGGGGGAAGGAGAGGTTGATGAAGATCCAGCAGCACGACGGCGTGGTGGTGGATGCAGGGCGTCACAGCAGCAGGGCTTCGCCGAGACTACGAGGGAGAGACGTAACGGGGGGAGGTGGAGGCGCCAGGGGCTGGTGTATGAAGTCCCTCCTCTCCCCCACTATATATAGGGGTGCCAGGGGGGCGCCGGCCCTAGTAGATGAGATCTACTAGGGGGGCGGCGGCCTAGGGGAGGTTTCCCTCCCCCCAAGGCACCTAGGGGTGCCTTCCACCACTAGGACTCCTCCTAGGGGGAAACCCTAGGCGCATGGGCCTATAGGGGCTGGTGCCCTTGGCCCATGATGGCCAAGGCGCACCCCCTACAGCCCATGTGGCCCCCCCGGGACAGGTGGCCCCACCCGGTGGACCCCCGGGACCCTTCCGGTGGTCCCGGTACAATACCGATAACTCCGAAACTTGTCCCGATGCCCGAAATAGCACTTCCTATATATAATTCTTTACCTCCGGACCATTCCGGAACTCCTCGTGACGTCCGGGATCTCATCCGGGACTCCGAACAACATTCGGGTTTCTGCATATACATATCTTCATAACCCTAGCGTCACCGAACCTTAAGTGTGTAGACCCTACGGGTTCGGGAGACATGCAGACATGACCGAGATGCTCTCAGTCAATAACCATCAGTGGGATCTGGATACCCATGATGGCTCCCACATGCTCCTCGATGTTGTCATCCGATGAACCACTATGTCGAGGATTCGATCAAACCCTGTATGCAATTCCCTTTGTCAATCGGTACGTTACTTGCCCGAGACTCGATCGTCGGTATCCCAATACCTTGTTCAGTCTCGTTACCGGCAAGTCACTTTACTCGTACCGTAATGCATGATCCCGTGTCCAACACCTTGGTCGCATTGAGCTCAATATGATGATGCATTACCGAGTGGGCCCAGAGATACCTCTCCGTCATACGGAGTGACAAATCCTAGTCTCGATCCGTGTCAACCCAACAGCTACTTTCGGAGATACCTGTAATGCACCTTTATAGTCACCCAGTTACGTTGTGACGTTTGGTACACCCAAGGCACTCTTACGGTATCCGGGAGTTACACGATCTCATGGTCGAAGGAAGAGATACTTGACACTTGCAAAGCTCTAGCAAAACGAACTACACGATCTTTTATGCTATGCTTAGGATTGGGTCTTGTCCATCACATCATTCTCCTAATGATGTGATCCCGTTATCAACGACATCCAATGTCCATAGTCAGGAAACCATGACTATCTGTTGATCACAACGAGCTGGTCAACTAGAGGCTTACCAGGGACATGTGTGGTCTAAGTATTCACACGTGTATTACGATTTCCGGATAATACAGTTATAGCATGAATAAAAGACAATTATCATGAACAATGAAATATAATAATATTTTTATTATTGCCTCTAGGGCATATTTCCAACAGTCTCCCACTTGCACTAGAGTCACCAATCTAGTTACATTGTGATGAATCGAACACCCATAGAGTTCTGGTGTTGATCATGTTTTGCACGCGAGAGAGGTTTAGTCAGCGGATCTGCGACATTCAGATCCGTGTGCACTTTGCAAATCTCTATGTCTCCATCTTGAACATTTTCACGGATGGAGTTGAAACGACGCTTGATGTGCCTGGTCTTCTTGTGAAACCTGGGCTCCTTTGCGAGGGCAATAGCTCCAGTGTTGTCACAGAAGAGTTTGATCGGCCCCGACGCATTGGGTATGACTCCTAGGTCGGTGATGAACTCCTTCACCCAAATCGCTTCATGTGCTGCCTCCGAGGCTGCCATGTACTCCGCTTCACATGTAGATCCCGCCACGACGCTCTGCTTGCAGCTGCACCAGCTTACTGCTCCACCATTCAACATATACACGTATCCGGTTTGTGACTTAGAGTCATCCAGATCTGAGTCGAAGCTAGCGTCGACGTAACCCTTTACGACGAGCTCTTCGTCTCCTCCATAAATGAGAAACATGTCCTTTGTCCTTTTCAGGTACTTCAGGATATTCTTGACCGCTGTCCAGTGTTCCTTGCCGGGATTACTTTGGTATCTTGCTACCAAACTTACGGCAAGGTTTACATCGGGTCTGGTACACAGCATGGCATACATAATAGATCCTATGGCTGAAGCATAGGGGATGACACTCATCTCTTCTTTATCTTTTGCCGTGGTCGGTGACTGAGCTGAGCTCAGTCTCATACCTTGTAACATAGGCAAGAACCCCTTCTTGGACTGATCCATTCTGAATCTCTTCAAAATCTTATCAAGGTATGTGCTTTGTGAAAGACCTATGAGGCGTCTCGATCTATCTCTATAGATCTTGATGCCTAATATATAAGCAGCTTCTCCAAGGTCCTTCATTGAAAAACACTTATTCAAGTAGGCCTTAATGCTATCCAGAAATTCTATATTATTTCCCATCAGGAGTATGTCATCTACATATAATATGAGAAATGCTATAGAGCTCCCACTCACTTTCTTGTAAACGCAGGCTTCTCCATAAGTCTGCATAAACCCAAACGCTTTGATCATCTCATCAAAGCGAATGTTCCAACTCCGAGATGCTTGCACCAGTCCATAAATGGATCGCTGGAGCTTGCATACTTTATTAGCGTTCTGAGGATCGACAAAACCTTCCGGCTGCATCATATACAGTTCTTCCTTAAGATGCCCGTTAAGGAATGCTGTTTTGACGTCCATCTGCCATATCTCATAATCATAGTATGCGGCAATTGCTAACATTATTTGGACGGACTTTAGCTTCGCTACGGGAGAGAATGTCTCGTCGTAGTCAATCCCTTGAACCTGTCGATAACCCTTAGCGACAAGTCGAGCTTTATAGATGGTAACATTACCATCCGCGTCCGTCTTCTTCTTAAAGATCCATTTGTTTTCTATCGCTCGCCGATCATCGGGCAAGTCTGTCAAAGTCCATACTTTGTTTTCATACATGGATTCTATCTCGGATTTCATGGCTTCAAGCCATTTGTTGGAATCCGGGCCCGCCATTGCTTCTTCATAGTTCGAAGGTTCATTGTTGTCTAACAACATGATTTCCAGGACAGGGTTGCCGTACCACTCTGGTGCGGAACGTGTCCTTGTGGACCTACGAGGTTCAGTAGTAACTTGATCCGAAGTACCTTGATCATCATCATGGTTTTCCTCTTCAGTTGGTGTGGGCATCACAGGAACGGTTTCCTGTGCTGCGTCACTATCCCGCTCAAGAGGTAGTACTTCATCGAGTTCTACTTTCCTCCCACTTACTTCTTTCGAGAGAAACTCTTTTTCCAGAAAGCATCCGTTCTTGGCAACAAAGATCTTGCCTTCGGATCTTAAGTAGAAGGTATACCCTACAGTTTCCTTAGGGTATCCTATGAATACGCATTTTTCCGACTTGGGTTCGAGCTTTTTAGGTTGAAGTTTCTTGACATAAGCTTCGCATCCCCAAACTTTTAGAAACGACAGCTTAGGTTTCTTTCCAAACCATAATTCATACGGTGTCGTCTCAACGGATTTAGACGGTGCCCTATTTAAAGTGAATGTAGCTGTCTCTAGAGCGTATCCCCAAAATGATAGCGGTAAATCGGTAAGAGACATCATAGACCGCACCATATCCAATAGAGTGCGATTACGACGTTCGGACACACTGTTTCGCTGAGGTGTTCCAGGCGGCGTGAGCTGTGAAACGATTCCACATTTCTTTAAGTGTGTACCAAATTCGTGACTTAAGTATTCTCCTCCACGATCTGATCGTAAGAATTTTATCTTTCGGTCACGTTGATTCTCCACCTCATTCTGAAATTCCTTGAACTTTTCAAAGGTCTCCGACTTGTGTTTCATTAAGTAGACATACCCATATCTACTCAAGTCATCTGTGAGAGTGAGAACATAACGATATCCTCCGCGAGCCTCAACGCTCATTGGACCGCACACATCGGTATGTATGATTTCCAATAAGTTGGTTGCTCGCTCCATTGTTCCGGAGAACGGAGTCTTGGTCATTTTGCCCAAGAGGCATGGTTCGCACGTGTCAAACGATTCATAATCAAGAGACTCTAAAAGTCCATCGGCATGGAGCTTCTTCATGCACTTGACACCAATGTGACCAAGGCGGCAGTGCCACAAGTATGTGGGACTATCGTTATCAACTTTAAATCTTTTGGCATCTACACTATGAACATGTGTAATATTACGCTCGAGATTCATTAAGAATAAACCATTGACCATCGGAGCATGACCATAAAACATATCTCTCATATAAATCGAACAACCATTATTCTCAGACTTAAATGAGTAGCTATCTCGTATTAAACGAGATCCAGATACAATGTTCATGCTCAAACTTGGCACTAAATAACAATTATTAAGGTTTAACACTAATCCCGTAGGTAAATGTAGAGGCAGCGTGCCGACGGCGATCACATCGACTCTGGAACCATTCCCGACGCGCATCGTCACCTCGTCCTTCGCCAGTCTCCGTTTATTCCGCAGCTCCTGCTGTGAGTTACAAATATGAGCAACGGCACCGGTATCAAATACCCAGGAGTTACTACGAGTACTGGTAAGGTACACATCAATCACATGTATATCAAATATACCTTTGGTGTTGCCGGCCTTCTTATCCGCTAAGTATTTGGGGCAGTTCCGCTTCCAGTGACCCTTCCCCTTGCAATAAAAGCACTCAGTCTCAGGCTTGGGTCCATTCTTTGACTTCTTCCCGGCAACTGGCTTACCAGGCGCAGCAACATCTTTGCCGTCCTTCTTGAAGTTCTTCTTACCCTTGCCCTTCTTGAACTTAGTGGTCTTATTGACCATCAACACTTAATGTTCTTTCTTGACTTCAGCCTCTGCTGACTTCAGCATCGAGAACACTTCAGGAATGGTCTTTTCCATTCCCTGCATGTTGTAGTTCATCACAAAGCTCTTGTAGCTTGGTGGGAGCGACTGGAGGATTCTGTCAATGACCGCCTCATCTGGGAGGTTAATGTTCAGCTGGGTCATACGGTTGTGCAACCCAGACATCTTTAGGATGTGCTCACTGACAGAACTGTTCTCCTCCATCTTACAACTGTAGAACTTGTCGGAGACATCATATCTCTCGACCCGGGCATGAGCTTGGAAAACTAGTTTCAGCTCTTCGAACATCTCATATGCTCTGTGATGCTCAAAACACTTTTGGAGCCCCGGTTCTAAGCTGTAAAGCATGCCGCACTGAACGAGGGAGTAATCATCAGCGCGAGTTTGCCAAGCATTCATAATGTCTTGGTTCTCTGGGACGGGAGCGTCACCTAGCGGTCCTTCTAGGACATATTGTTTCCTGGTAGCTATGAGGATGATCCTCAGGTTCCGGACCCAGTCCGTATAGTTGCTGCCATCATCTTTCAGCTTGGTTTTCTCTAGGAACGCGTTGAAGTTCATGTTGACATTAGCGTTGGCCATTGATCTACAAGACATATTTGCAAAGGTTTTAGACTAAGTTCATGATAATAAAGTTCTAATCAAATTATGAACTCCCACTTAGATTAGACATCCCTTTAGTCATCTAAGTGTTACACGATCCGAGTCGACTAGTCCGTGTCCGATCATCACGTGAGACGGACTAGTCATCGTCGGTGAACATTTTCATGTTGATCGTATCTTCCATACGACTCGTGTTCGACCTTTCGGTCTCCGTGTTCCGAGGCCATGTCTGCACATGCTAGGCTCGTCAAGTTAACCCTAAGTGTTTTCGCTGTGTAAAACTATCTTACACCCGTTGTATGTGAACGTAAGAATCCATCACACCCGATCATCACGTGGTGCTTAGAAACGACGAACTGTAGCAACGGTGCACAGTTAGGGGAGAACACTTCTTGAAATTTTATAAGGGATCATCTTATTTACTACCGTCGTCCTAAGTAAACAAGATGCATAATATATAATAAACATCACATGCAATTATATAGTTGTGACATGATATGGCCAATATCATATAGCTCCATTGATCTTCATCTTCGGGGCTCCATGATCATCTTGTCACCGGCTTGACACCATGATCTCCATCATCGTGTCTTCATGAAGTTGTCACGCCAACGACTACTTCTACTTCTATGACTAACGTTTAGCAATAAAGTAAAGTAGTTTACATGACGTTATTCAATGACACGCAGGTCATACAAAAAATAATGACAACTCCTATGGCTCCTGCCGGTTGTCATACTCATCGACATGCAAGTCGTGAATCCTATTACAAAGAACATGATCTCATACATCACAATTCATCATTCATCACAACTTCTGGCCATATCACATCACATGATCAATCGCTGCAAAAACAAGTTAGACGTCCTCTAATTGTTGTTGCATCTTTTACGTGGCTGCAATTGGGTTCTAGCAAGAATGTTTTCTTACCTACGAATCACCACAACGTGATTTTGTCAACTTCTATTTACCCTTCATAAGGGCCCTGTTCATCGATTCCGCTCCAACTAAGGTGGGAGAGACAGACACCCGCCAGCCACCTTATGCAACTAGTGCATGTCAATCGGTGGAACCGGTCTCACGTAAGCGTACGTGTAAGGTTGGTCTGGGCCGCTTCATCCCACAATACCGTTGAGCAAGAAAAGACTAGTAGAGGCAAGTAAGATGACAAAATCCACGCCCACAACAAAGTTGTGTTCTACTCGTGCAAAGAGAACTACGCATAGACCTAGCTCATGATGCCACTGTTGGGGAACGTTGCAGAAAATTAAAAATTTTCCTACTGTTTCACCAAGATCCATCTATGAGTTCATCTAAGCAACGAGTCTAGGGAGAGAGTTTGCATCTACATACCACTTGTAGATCGCGTGCGGAAGCTTGCAAGGTGATGATGTAGTCGTACTCGACGTGATCCAAATCACCGATGACCAGCGCCGAACGGACGGCACCTCCGCGTTCAACACACGTACGGGACGGGAGACGTCTCCTCCTTCTTGATCCAGCAAGGGGGAAGGAGAGGTTGATGAAGATCCAGCAGCACGACGGCGTGGTGGTGGATGCAGGGCGTCACAGCAGCAGGGCTTCGCCGAGACTACGAGGGAGAGACGTAACGGGGGGAGGTGGAGGCGCCAGGGGCTGGTGTATGAAGTCCCTCCTCTCCCCCACTATATATAGGGGTGCCAGGGGGGCGCCGGCCCTAGTAGATGAGATCTACTAGGGGGGGCGGCGGCCTAGGGGAGGTTTCCCTCCCCCCCAAGGCACCTAGGGGTGCCTTCCACCACTAGGACTCCTCCTAGGGGGAAACCCTAGGCGCATGGGCCTATAGGGGCTGGTGCCCTTGGCCCATGATGGCCAAGGCGCACCCCCTACAGCCCATGTGCCCCCCCCCCCGGGACAGGTGGCCCCACCCAGTCGACCCCCGGGACCCTTCCGGTGGTCCCGGTACAATACCGATAACTCCGAAACTTGTCCCGATGCCCGAAATAGCACTTCCTATATATAATTCTTTACCTCCGGACCATTCCGGAACTCCTCGTGACGTCCGGGATCTCATCCGGGACTCCGAACAACATTCGGGTTTCTGCATATACATATCTTCATAACCCTAGCGTCACCGAACCTTAAGTGTGTAGACCCTACGGGTTCGGGAGACATGCAGACATGACCGAGACGCTCTCAATCAATAACCATCAGCGGGATCTGGATACCCATGATGGCTCCCACATGCTCCTCGATGTTGTCATCGGATGAACCACTATGTCGAGGATTCGATCAAACCCTGTATGCAATTCCCTTTGTCAATCGGTACGTTACTTGCCCGAGACTCGATCGTCGGTATCCCAATACCTTGTTCAGTCTCGTTACCGGCAAGTCACTTTACTCGTACCGTAATGCATGATCCCGTGTCCAACACCTTGGTCACATTGAGCTCAATATGATGATGCATTACCGAGTGGGCCCAGAGATACCTCTCCGTCATACGGAGTGACAAATCCCAGTCTCGATCCGTGTCAACCCAACAACTACTTTCGGAGATACCTGTAATGCACCTTTATAGTCACCCAGATACGTTGTGACGTTTGGTACACCCAAGGCACTCTTACGGTATCCGGGAGTTACACGATCTCATGGTCGAAGGAAGAGATACTTGACACTTGCAAAGCTCTAGCAAAACGAACTACACGATCTTTTATGCTATGCTTAGGATTGGTTCTTGTCCATCACATCATTCTCCTAATGATGTGATCCCGTTATCAACGACATCCAATGTCCATAGTCAGGAAACCATGACTATCTGTTGATCACAACGAGCTGGTCAACTAGAGGCTTACAAGGGACATGTGTGGTCTAAGTATTCACACGTGTATTACGATTTCCGGATAATACAATTATAGCATGAATAAAAGACAATTATCATGAACAATGAAATATAATAATACTTTTATCATTGCCTCTAGGGCATATTTCCAACAGCTAGTAGTGTTAATTACTCCTTGTAGTTGATGCTAGTTGGTTTAATTGGTGGAAGATCATATGTTCAGATCTTATATGCATATTAATACCCCTCTGATTATGAACATGTTTACGATTTGTGAGTAGTTACTTTTGTTCTTGAGGACATGGGAGAAGTCTTGCTATTAGTAGTCATGTGAATTTGGTATTCGTTCGATCTTTTGATGAGATGTATGTTGTCTCTCCTCTAGTGGTGTTATGTGAACGTCGACTACATGACACTTCACCATTATTTGGACCTAGAGGAAGGCATTGGGAAGTAATAAGTAGATGATGGGTTGCTAGAGTGACAGAAGCTTAAACCCTAGTTTATGCGTTGCTTTGTAAGGGGCTGATTTGGATCCATATGTTTCATGCTATGGTTAGGTTTACCTTAATACTTTTGTTGTAGTTGCGGATGCTTGCAATAGAGGTTAATCATAAGTGGGATGCTTGTCCAAGTAAGGACAGTACCCAAGCACCGGTCCACCCACATACCAAATTATCAAAGTATCGAACGCGAATCATATGAATGTGATGAAAACTAGCTTGACGATATTCCCATGTGTCCTCGGGAGCGCTTTTCTCTATATAAGAGTTTGTACAGGCTTGTCCTTTGCTACAAAAAGGATTGGGCCACCTTGCTGCACTTTATTTAATTTTGTTACTTGTTGCTCGTTACAAATTATCCTATCACAAAACTATCTATTACCACTTATTTCAGTACTTGCAGAGAATACCTTGCTGGAAACCGCTTATCATTTCCTTCTGTTCCTCGTTGGGTTCGACACTCTTACTTATCAAAAGGACTACGATAGATCCCCTATACTTGTGGGTCATCAACCTGCATCCTTGGTGGTGTCCGGACACCTTATTTGTGGTCCGAAGAACAATTTGTACATCTCTTCGATCGTCATGCCGAGGAAGTGCTGAATAGTTCGCGGTCCTTCCGGGGTTAACTCCCACATACGGAGGGGTCGACGTTTGCAAGGCGGGACTCGATGAACTAGCATGACTTGCATTACCGTGGCTAGGCTGACATCTCCCTCGAGGAGATCTCGGATGTGACTCTGCAATATCGGCACATCATTTACTAGCCCCCATTCCAACCCCTTGTTGATCCATGACGTCAGTTGTGGTGGGGGGCCCGGGCGAAAGGCAGGGGCGGCTACCCACTTGGTACCCCGGGGAGCTATGATATAAAACCACTTCCGTTGCCATAAACTGGACAGCTCTGGGAAGGAACCCTCTGGCCATGGAACATCAGCGCTTTTGCTTATTATGGCACCTCCGCACTATGCGTGTCGCCCCTCGATCATCTTTGGCTTCACATTGAAAGTCTTGAGCCACAGGCCGAAGTGTGGGGTAATGCGGAGGAAGGCCTCACACACGACGATGAACGACGAGATGTGAAGGAGGGAATCCGGGGCCAGGTCATGGAAATCCAGCCCATACTAAAACATGAGCCCCCTAACAAAGGGATCCAGAGCGAGGCCTAGCCCTTGGAGGAAGTGAGAGATGAATACAGCGCTCTCGCCAGGTTTGGGAGTGGGAATGACCTGCCCTCGAGCAGGCAGCCTGTGCGAGATTTCACCGGTCAAATACCTGGCCTCTCTTAGCTTCTTGACGTCTTCCTCTAGGACAGAGAAAGGCATCCACCGACCTTAAAGGTTGGATCCGGACATGGTTGAAGGTCCGAAGCACCTGACCCGAGCCTTGGGTGTTGGAACTCGAGGCGGGGGAAGGATTCGACTGAGTATGAGAGGGAAAAAAGGACAGGCCTTGGCCTCTTTATAAAGAGGGTGAATATCAAGCGTCCTCCTCGTGGCCGTTTGGGACTTGCCTAAAATCGAGTAGTCATACCAACGGGCACGATTGGGTTACCCACGTCCGTATTGATGAGAATCCCGTGATAAGGGGACACGATCTCTGCTTCGACAAGACGTGTCAAGAAAACCGCCTCGCGATATGTGCAGTGCTAGTTGAGAAAAATGGTTCGAATAATGACCGAGCCATGACATGATGTCATGTTGCTAAACTTGTCAGCAGATTAGATTTGTGGAAATATTATTCTCTCTACGGTGGTATGTGGAACTTGTTTTGCAGAGCCGGACACTATCCTCGTGTTCAAGATCTTCTATGGAGTATTCAGAGGAGGAACCCGCCTTGCAATGCCGAAGACAAATCTGCGCCCGGACTCATCGTCATTCAAGCCTGGTTCAGGGGCTACTGAGGGAGTCCTGGATTAGGGGGTCTCCGGACAGCCGGACTATATCCTTTGGCCGGACTGTTGGACTATGAAGATACAAGATTGAAGACTTCGTCCTGTGTCCGGATGGGACTCTCCTTGGCGTGGAAGGCAAGCTTGGCAATACGGATATGTAGATCTCCTCCCTTGTAACCGACTCTGTGTAACCCTAGCCCCCTCCAGTGTCTATATAAACCGGAGGGTTTAGTCTGTAGGACAACAACAATCATACCATAGGCTAGCTTCTAGGGTTTAGCCTCTACGATCTCATGGTAGATCCACTCTTGTAATACTCGTATCATCAAGATCAATCAAGCAGGAAGTAGGGTATTACCTCCATCGAGAGGTCCCTAACCTGGGTAAACATCGCGTCCCCCGCCTCCTGTTACCATCCGCCTTAGACGCACAGTTCGGGACCCCCTACCCGAGATCCGCCGGTTTTGACACCGACAGTTACTCCTAATAAGTAATTGTTGCTTACTGATGACAGTAGGTACTGTCATTAGCTAGTTTGTTGTTGCAGGCTAATGTAGTGTATTTAGCTAGGCTAATGTAGTCTGGTTTAATAACTCTTCATTCAGTGGTGTCTATGTTCCATTTGTTAGTGATATATGGCAAAGTAGTTAACTGGTAGAGTGGTAGTGCACATTGTAGGATTCCATTATATTAATGGCCAATTCTAAGTTGATTATTATGCTAAGTTGAATGGAGCGTTACTCTACTAAATATATACTGTTCCCCCATTGTAGGATTACATTAAGTTATTTTACAATGTGCTCCTGTTGCTTAGCACATGGCTGTGCAAATTTAGTGTTGGTCAGTACCAACATTAGCTACTGCCATGAACTAACTGTTGCTTACTACTCATAGTAGTTGTATTGTACTAAATTTTGCCCTTGTTATTTTTCCAGGAAGGTCAGAATTGTGGGTTTGTTCAGTGGGTTGATGAGTAGTGGCCCCTAACAATGGAGAATGCATTGTTGAAGCTTTGGTCAATGGTTGAAGAGAGCAAGTGTGTTAGGGTGAATGATAATCTTGAAAGTGCTTTAACTATTCACCATTCGACAGAAGAAAAGAACAAAGTGGATGCAGACTATGACAAGTTAGTGAAAGATGTGCATCAACTTGTGGACTTTTAGGAGGAGAGGGTTGTGGATTTCAGTTACCTGCAGTCCAACATCACATATCAGCACCAATGTAGAGCTGAATTGGTGGCTGGTATGAAGGCAGAAATGGCAAAGAAAGATGAAGTTACAGAGAAGCTTCAACAGAAGTATGAACTCGTGTGCAACCTGACAAGTGCTCAAGCAACTGCCATCTAGAACCTGAAGTTGAAGAATATGAAAGAGAAGGAATTTCTTAGTGAGGCTAGGATGAATTTGGAGTTGAAGAATGCAGAGTTCACAAAGTTTGAGGAGAAGCTGACCCAAGAGAAGCTAGAGTTGAAGTTTCAGGTTGCTGATCTGCTGAAGCTCAAGGAAAACCATAATGAAGAGAAGTACATGCAAGAGCTTAAGATTTGTGAGCTCATGATGGCAGAGGAGAAGCTTAAGGAGAAGATCAAGGGGATCCAGGCCATCTTACAGAACTGAAGAAGATGAAGTGAGATTATTGGGCATTGTAGACCTTTTTTGGGAAGGATGGCTGTGCAATGACCTAGTAACTTAGAATTATGGTTGTGTAATGTATGGTTCTAGTAATTGTGAACTCTGGATGTTTCTCTACCTAGTAGTTATGCTATTCATCCTTTTGTGAGAAAAGGATGGATTGAGCATTTGAACTCCACTATGTATTGTGAACAATGGTTGTGTATGCCTATAATGTGTTGAACTGCAGTAAGTATTGTTTTCTTATGTTATACTGATGCTGAAAATGGTTGCTAGTTTGTTGCTGAAAATGATGACATACAAAGCATTGGAAAATGCTTATGTTACACTCATGCTTAAATGCTTAGATGCATTTGCAAAAGGAATAGTTTCTTATGCTTAAATGCTTCCTCATCATTCTTTTGTTATGTTGTCACCCAAAACCCTAATTGATTATTTTAGGTGGTTTCGTCGACCCCGAGCCACCAAAACCCTAATTGATAGGTTTAGGTGGTTTCGTCGACCCCGAGCCACCAAAACCCTAATTGATAGGTTTAGGTTGTTTCATCGACCCCGAGCCACCCTAGAGCCTAGATGATAGGTTTACGTGGTTTCGTCGACCCCGAGCCACCAAAACCC
>NC_057809.1:433571057-433575875 GCF_018294505.1 Triticum aestivum
GACCCCGAGCCATCCTAGAGCCTAGATGATAGGTTTAGGTGTTTTTGTCGACCCCAAGCCACCAAAACCCTAATTGATAGGTTTAGGTGGTTTCGTTGACCCCGAGCCACCAAAACCCTAATTGATAGGTTTAGGTGGTTTCATCGACCCCGAGCCACCCTAGAGCCTAGCTGATAGGTTTAGGTGTTTTCTTCGACCCCGAGCCACCAAAACCTTAATTGATAGGTTTAGGTGGTTTTAGCCTAGACCTTAACAACATATCCAACAATGTATCCAACAACAAAGTTACTCTATCCAATAGTATGCACCATTGTCATGAACATATCAATCATAAGAAGATATAAAAAGAACCATCCACATGAACATAGTCCATTCCATGCATTGATTAACTAATAAATAGCAAGATCACATCCATCCACATGAACAAAAGCCAGCTCTAGAAATGGCATTAACTAATAAATAGATCCATCCATTCACATGAACAAAAGCCATATATGGCATTGATTCTTAAAGTACACCAACAGAGTACAATAAGAGCACCAGCAAAGTACACTGAGAGCACCAGCAAGATCACATTGTACCATAGGATTCAAGAACACACATAAAGTATCTAGTTTTGAACATTACATGGCACATGTGCCATTTAGTGGTTACCACTTGCATAGAAGTAGGCTCTCCATCCTCTGTTTCTACCACCAGAAGGTGGAGGAGCAGTAGATGTAGAGGGAGCAGTAGATGTGGAGGGAGCAGATTGCCTTGGGGCATAGAATGCACCTCTCCCTCTCCCAGCACCTCTCCCACCACCTGGTGCAGCACCTCTCCCTCTCCCTCTCCCAGCACCTCCTGTTGCAATAGTTGGTGCTGTTGTAGGAGCTGGATGACAAGCTCTTGGTGCTAGTGTAGGAGGAGCAGCAGCACCATCACTTGAATTCCTTGCAAGAGGCTGGCAGAAACATGGAAATGAGTTAGCAAATACTAAAATAAAGAAGGAACACATGTTAGTAATTAAAATAGGTTTACCACATGTTTGTTCTTCCTCAAAGCCAGCTCAAGCTTCAACTGTTTCATGCAGCTTGTGTACCTATGTCCTTGCAGTCCACAATTGCCACATGTTATAGTCCCCATTCTTGATGTGTCCTTTGGCTTTGGAACTTCAAACTTCCCCTTGATCCTCTTCTCTTTCCTTCTTCCCCTTTTCACTTTAAATGCAGGTGGGTCAATGTTTGGACCAGGGGTCCTTGTCCAATCATGCTCACCAGGAACTGGATAGATCATTGGTTCATAAGCTGTTGCCACATAGAATTGTTTCTTGAAGAAATTGCTGACATAATCCTATGGTTTTCTTTTGTCCCTATTTATTGCTGAGATGGCATGGTTACATGGGATGCTAGTGAGGTCCCATTTTCTGCAACCACATGTGTGAAGTTGCAAGTTAACAGCATGGGTTTGTTGCCCACTTGTAATTTGCCACAAGTCCACACCAGCTTGAAATAGGTTTGCAAAATTTGGCCCTCTCCTTCTCAACCTCTAGCTTCTCACTATAATGGGGTGTTATCTCCCATCTAGCTTTCTTTCCACTCTCCCTATTCCTATGCCACCTCACCATCTGCGTATCCTTTATTCCATCACACATTGTCCTAATTGGGTTTTTCCTAAAATCTAGTACATACTTGTTGAACACCTCAAACAAATTGTTAACTACAAGGTCAGTCTTGCAGTTTGTGCCAAATGCATGCCTTGCCCATGTTTTCTTGGGTACATCACTAAGCCACTTCCAAGCTTCCTCACATTCAGTTCTTAGGTCATTCATTGCAATGTTAAATTTGTGTTCACTATATGCATAGGCAGCATTATCCATATACTTCTTCAGATCTTCCCCCCTAAACCCAGTAGTTTGGAAGTTTGCATATATATGCCTAAGGCAGAACCTTTGGTTGCACTTAGGAAAGACTTCATTCACTGCATTTAGTACGCCCTGGGACACACAGTTAAACTAGCTAAGCTACTATCTATCACAAAACAACCATATAAGAACAAGGTGAGATGATGCAAGCACATACCTTTTGTCTATCTGACATTATTGTATATGGACCAAACTGTCCCACTTCTCCTCCTAGGCAGATTTTTAGTTGGTGTAGAAACCAACACCAGCTAGGTGTGTCCTCTTGCCCAAAAATACCAAATTCTAGTGGGTATATATTGTTGCTGCCATCTCTACCAGTGGCAGCAAGTAGTTAAACACCAGTAGTTAACTTGATGAAGCACCCATCAACACCTGAATGTGCAAGCAAATTCAATATCTAAAACATTCAAATGCATTTAAAGATAAAACAATATGTAACTAATGTAGAAGGTGAAAAAACTGACCAATGAAGGGTTTTCACCCATTGAGAAACCCCTCCCTTGCTCCATTGATGCAATAGAACATGGCATGGAATCTTGGGCCTGTATGGGGGATTTTTTCAATGGGTGTATCCATCACTGTCTGAGCATAGTCTTTCAAGCTAGGGTGTTGCTTTTTGTGGTCTCCTAACACAGCATCAATAGCTAGGTTCTTTGCCCTATATGACATTGACTTCGGCACATCCACACCATACTTCTCCATGCAGGCATCAATCAAAGTTAGAATGCCAGTTGTTAGATCAGATCTGAACAGTGACTCATACTTGTTGGCAAGCCACTTGGCACTTACCCTTGTTGTCTCTGTACTAATAGGGCAAGTGTGCCCAATTCTCATCTTCTTAATTACAAAAGTAGTTTCACCTTTTATAATTGCTGCCACCATAAAGAAGTTGCAATGTTTTTGGTTGCATTCTACAATTATCCTTTGATCCGAGTTCTTGTGATATTTGAAGTTTCTGCCTTGAGTGATGTGTAAGTTCAACAAAGCCTCTCTGAATTGATGTTGATCCTTGAAACACATCTTTAGACATAATTGCTCATGTGGTGCCTCCATTTTCTCATTGTACCATTTCCTAGGAGGCCTCTGCTTTGCCGTGCTCTTCCTTTTCTTTGGCAGCACAAATGACAATGGCTCAAAACCATCATCATCAGCCTCCTTCAACAATCATTTCTCTTCTTCATCAGATGAAGGTTTGAAATCAGGCTCCTTCTCTTGTACTACACTGGAATGTGACCTTGTTGTTGGCCCTCTCCTAACTGAAAGCTTCTGTTTCTTCTTCTTCTCTTCATGTACAATTATAGTTTCTTCATCCTCTGAAACAACTGTGTCATCTTCATCCATTTGAAAATTTTCCTCAACCTCTGTGTCACCCTCATAATGCAACACTTCTTCCTCCTCAGATTCTTCATCATCTGATTCTTCCTCTTCTATTTCATCATACTTATCTGTCTCTTTCCCTCATCCATCTCTATGTCATCAGCATCACCCATATAAAAAGGGTTTCCATCACTGTCATATTCACCTTCACAATCAGAACCACCATTGCCATCATATCCATCTTCTTCTTCTAGTTCCAAAACAGCTTTCAGCTTTACTTTTACATTCTTGCTCTCTTGTGTGCAAACACCAGTACCATGAGCTGCACTGCAGCTGCTACTCTGACTTTCAAAGATAACTCCTTCTTGATCAACAACATAGATGGGTGGCTCACTGAGATCATATAACACAGGCTCTTCATACATAACTGTGGACAATTCTTACCTCTCAAACTGGCTGCAAGGAGGTGGACATGCCCTCACTAGCAAATTTATAACCTTACACTCCTGAACCTGCCTCTTTACTCTTTGCAACTCAGCATTACTCTCTACCATCTCCAATCCTTTCTCCCCTAAATCTGGATTTTCAATGTGAAACAATAGATCATATTCACTAAATCCTTGGGTTTTCATCACTGCAATCATATTCAGATATGTTACATCTGAACTGCAGAGCTTCAGCTCAAACATTTCTAAAGCATCAAAATGGAACCTAACATCCAAAGTGTCATCATACAAACTGCAAAATGAAATAACAGACAAAAATGGTTAACAATTTAACCATGGCTAATAAACAATTTTAATTAACAGATAGGTTAACAAGGATTTTTCAACTATTCAGTACCCAAGTTTAACTTAAGCATAAAACAATTTTTAGTTAACATTTAAGCTTTGTTTTACTATTCTCAGATATGTTAACATATAAACACTTTTTAGTTAACATATAAACAAAGCTTTGTTTAAGTTAACATATGAACAAAGCTTTTATTTACCCTTAGCCCTAGTCAACAATTCCAATAAACACAATTACTACAAATCAAACATATTATGAATAAACTAAGAATATGAGAGCAAAGCATAATGATAGTATACAATGTAAACAACTATCTCAATGGGTAGTTAACCCTATGACAGCAAACTGATGTTTTGTATTTTCAGAGAAGTAGTTAACAGAATAATGCTACTCTACTCTAGTTAGGTAACACCTAATCCCAATTTGGACTCAGAAATAACAATGTAAATCATATACAACAGTAGCAATTATAGTGATCAACATGAAGGCAGTAAACCCTAATCCTCAATTTCAGTTAGCAAAAATTGAAGAGTGGAGCACTTACAGAACACCACCGATGCCATGAGTCCACTGATGGGCGGTGCTGGGGTTGGCCACCCAAATTCGCGCCATCCGCAGCCTCTGCTCCATCGACAATGCTGGCTCCGAAAAATCATCGTCGTCTCTACTGTACTCCGACGTGGAGTAACCGCCACTGTCGTCGACGCCTAAGCGGAGGAGGACGCCACCGCCGCTACCACGGTCATCGCCCCGGCCTTCGCCGCCCGCCGGAGTGGCCGATGCCATCGTCTCCTAGGGCACAGCAG
>NC_057809.1:433576157-433595801 GCF_018294505.1 Triticum aestivum
GTGTGGTGGTCGGCGGGGCGGGCGGGGAGGGAGGCGGCGGCGAGGGAGCGAGGAGGAGGAACAGGGCAGCGTACGGGTTGGGGTCTGGCTGGAACGCACCAGCCGCCGCTCAACGGTTCAACCCGGGCTCGCCCGAGTCAACGCGCGGGCACGCGCTCACTGGCCAGCGTGGCGCCTGACGGGCGGGCCCAACCGGTCAGAATACCTGTCAATACGTATAAAACACACTTTTAGCCTCTTTTGCAACGTCTCGCCCCAAACTTGGTACTGACACGTAAAAATTACCAATCTTGATACCAATCTGCTTTCAATGCCCCAATTGTGATACTTTTGTGCAATTTACTCTACGACGATTGCACCTGGGGGCGAGATGAGATAGTGCCGCAACATAGACCATCGTGATGTCCTGTGCCGCTACGAGATAGTTACAGTGAGCATACAACGGTTTTAATACACAATGCTAGGTCTGAATACGGGGACAATTGAATGCGTTGCGACTGATCCAAATATGCATGCATGGTCCAGATATGCATGGCACTGGACGCCGTGCATAAAAGCGAGTTTTCGCGAAAGTCATCTTCTACTTGCGAGCTTATTTGAGCTCGCTATGAACAGTAAAATCACAAAAAAAGTGAAAATAAAATAGAAATAAAATCAAACAAATGCTTTAAGTGCTTGCAAAATTTCATCATAAAATGACATTCATGGAAGTCCGGTAAAAAAAACCCAACACCTCAAAATGCTTTGAAAATAACACTCTTGCCACGATTTTCATGAATGTCATTCTTTGCTGAAATTTTGCAAGCACAGAAAACATTCGTCAATGTTTTCCCCATAAATTTTTCAGAATTTGTTTTCTTTTTTCTGGATTTTACCGTTCACCTGAGCTCATTTGAGCTCGAGCTCAGAAACTCTGCGTCCTAAAAATGCCTCTCTTCTTTAGGAGAGATGGTCGTTCCCAGTTCTCAGTTTATCCCTTAAGGCATGGCCAACACATAGCCTAAACCCACAGTGCCATAGTCCATGTAGGAGGATTTGCCTCCAATGGTGTTAGGCAAGTTCTTTAGGGACATAGGGTGTGGTCTTGTGCAAAAGGTTGAAAATGGTGTAGTGGAAGGCAATTAGAGTTTCAATTTGTCATGTGAATTCTCCCAAGACCCCGCCCGTCTTGTCGCATAAACTTGCCTCGCTCTTTTAGAAACTCCACTAGCGAAAAACTTAGGGTTTATGTCCACTCCGACAACGCTGCCACCAAGAGCTTGATTCCTCAAATTTGTGCTCCTTCCCACGGCGGAGGGATCATCTAGGTCTTGTGATCTTGTCGTTTCATGTATGCTAGGTTGCATGTGTCGACAGAGGGTGAATTCAGCAGAAGTAAGGGAGGTGCCGAAAGGGTGGAAGACCTACTCAGTCATCTCGATCTGCATGAATATGAGGAGGATGAGTTTATGTGGGAATCGAAGTGGCTGATCTACGCGTGCAAGCAAAGTGGCTTGCCATAGCGAAGGTGGAGGTGAACAAGGGCTTTAGCCCCTCCGCTCTATACACAGATATTACATTGACATGGAATCTGGCAAGGGAGGTTCATTGAAAGAAAATCGATGATAACCCTTTTCACATTACAGTTCAGGTGTTCGGGTGATTGGAACACTGTGATGACTATGGTCCATGGCTTTTCCAAAATCAAGGTTTGATCATTGGAGAGTACAAATGGGTTCACAAACTCTATGGACATTGTTCTGGATAGGATCACCGTTTGGACTCGTGTCATCAACTTCCTCATTAGTATTTGGTTCTAGAGGTGATCAAAGGCATGTGCATGAACATGGGGAAGGTGAAAAAAGTTCCGATTGAGCTACATCTGTGAGTTCGTTCATGTGAGAGTAAGACTTGATGTTAACAAGAAACTTAGTAGATTTGTGGCAATAAATAAAGCCAGTAAGAAGGATTGTTACAAGGTGAAATATGAGAAATTACCAATTTTCTGTGGTGTTTGTGGCCTTCTTGGTTATTGGCAGCAAGAATGTGGAACGGGCAAATATGACCCCGCAAGTTTGGAGTGGGGAATTCATCCAAATGGCGAGGTAGAGGTCGCGGCCCCAGTCGTGGCTGATGTAAAGGAAGAGAAGATGATGAGTTCAAACCTAACCGAACCTTTTGGTAGAGGAGGAGGGGGTTGGATTTGGCCCTGGTAGCAGTCGTGGTCGTTCTGATGGCAGAATTGAGGGGCCAGTTGAAAACTGGAGGTTTAATGGTATCTATGCGAAAGAAAATAAAGGTGTTGCTATGAAAGTGGATGACTGAATTGTATGAAAATATGTCATTATTGGCCAGAATGCTGATAAAATTTGAATGCATATGGTAAACAAGGTGCATATGACATTCAACAGCTACGGTTGAAAATGATATCGACCTACTAATTACATAATAATAAATACTACTAAACATTCGATGCACTATTTTTTTGACAGGAAGGCCTTCACGGCTAGCTTTATTAATCAATCACACTTACATCGTTTGCTAGAGATTTTACAATAAACTCAGGGGGTGCGTCTACCCATACAGAGGGAGAGTTTGTACTTCCCCAACTAGCTAGCTCATAAGCAACTACATTTGACTCTCTATTACAATGCTCAATACTTACCTTCCCGAACTCACGAAGCAAGAATCTACATTCTTCTAAAACTAGGGCTGCCATCATAGCATGACCTTCATTCATCCGTAGAGCATCAACCACCACAATATTATTCATTCTCAGCATCACATTGTTGCAACCTAGGCCTTGGAGAAGTTTTATGCCTTCTAACAAAGCTGCAGCTTCCACCGAGACGACATCCGGGATTTGCATGAGATAAGCCGTTGATGCCCCGATGAATTTCCCGCGGGTGTCTCTTACTACTGCTCCACACCCGCCTGTATGATCTTCAACATAAAACGATGCATCAACGTTTAGTACTTGTTGGCTGGACAAAACAACAGGCCACTTGTTCAGTCGAGGTCTCTCCTTCGGCTTCCCTGCTGTCCGAACAAAATTTAGGCTTAGAGCCCGGATCAATATCGCAGTTTGTTCCGGCGAGTAGACAGTTTCTCCGTGCACAAATTGTCTCTACTACCATCAGATGTACCAGCTGGTTCCAGCAATAATCTCTGACAATTCTATTGGGTCTGAGTACATACGCTGATTAGCTTCATCACATAAGAAAAAATCTATTATCGCTGCTCCAGAGCGGTCTATGCACATGGCGTCCCTGATAATATTGCCAACGCCCAAGGCTTCCTAAACAGCTAGAGCACGTGGGCATGAGAACAGTACATGGCATATATCTTCCGCGTCCATCTTGCAGACAGGGCATTGAGAGTTAGTACCAACATGTCGATTAGTTAGAACGTTGAAGCATGGTAGCACATTGTGTAAGCACCTCCAAATGAAGATCTTAATCTTTCTTGGCAGTTTGAGCTTCCAAATCTTCTTCCATACTGGATGTGGTCTAGAACCAGATCGGTAGTTCCCCATCAAATCTTCCTGGGCATAAGTCTCTTCCCACTGTTTGTAATACGCTGAGCGAACCGAGAAAGTGCCGTTCTTATTTAAGTGACATGCTATATAATCCTCTGTACATTGGATGCACTATGTTGAAGGGTAAAAAGTGTTTGGATCACACGGTTCAGACGCTGCATTTTGATGCACGCGGTTGGAGTTGCCCTTACCATGTGGGCATTCGCAAAAAGCAAAAATAAACTTTCCACGTGGGTTCCACTTGTCAGTTGACCACACGCGAGAACCGAACGCGCAAACTTCCTGCGCCCGAGTGTTGGCGCGCACCCACCCAAGCGGCGGCGGCGGCGAGCGATGGATCGCCCCCAGCTCCGGAACCCTAGCAGCCGCCCTCTTAAGCCGCTGCGGCCACCGCGAGGCTCGGCCGCCCAGCCCCCGCCAGCGTCGAGGCCTCCCCCCAAGCCCTCCTCTCCAGGCTCGTCTCCCTCGCCTCCACCGCTGTTACGATTCTTGTATTACCCTTCGAGTTCTTGAAACCAAGATTGATGCAGAAGTTCAAGTCTTGTGGGTTGAGTTGGGATTTTTGGGGGTTCAGGAAGACGCCTCGGAGTTAAATCTGCCGTTCGATTCTAATTGAATTGGAATGCCTATCCTGCGTTTCCCCCGCAAAGAAAAACAGAAGAGTTCGTGGCATTTTGGGGAGAGTTGGGATCATTTCACTCTCGATTTAGTAGGATCTGGTATCTGTTTAAAGGCCGTGCGCTTCCGTTCCCCAGCTACATGCTGACGTTTTCCATGCGTTCCTTGTGGTTCTTGAGTGGCATGTTCGGTTTCTGCGAGGTCATGGGGTTTTAGGATCTTCTTTTTACTTCTTTGAATTTTGTCTGTACAGCTCTGGTATTGCGAAATCTTGCTAAGTGACCCTTAAGTACCAACATGTTGGTCATTGCAGCCTTTCTTGAGTGAGAGTTTCATCCTGTAAATCATTCTGTATTTCTGGCTTCATGCAATGATTCACTATCTAATGGCAGATGGAAGGCCAAGAAAAAAGGTTCGATTTGCAAGTGAAGCTGGTAGTCATCACATGCATGCGAGACAGGATGCTAACACAAGCAAAGCTGAGAAAACTAAGCCCCAAGGTGCCTCTAGTCTCACTGTAACTCCTGTCTTTCTTAACAGTACTGAATTTATGCATTAGTACTCTTTTAGACGCTATATGTTTCTGCATCTTGCAATTCTGTAATCACAGCTTAAAGGGGCGTTGTGCCACAACTATAATCTGGTAACATTAATTCTTTTCTTATGTGTCAACCTGTTTGCTTATTGGAATTCCTAGTCAAAGGTTCAATATGCTCTAAATTCAAAAGGATGCTTGCAATGTACCTGTTAGATTGTTCGAGCCATGCGATATTTAATTTTCTGTTGGAAGGATCAATGTTTGGCTGGGAACAACCCACCTGATGACTTGTATTCAAACATTCAAATTTGCAAAATACACAGAATCAGACAATCTAGTCTGCCTAAGAAGATTGGAGTAACAGAAAATAAAAATAAACAGCAATAGTAATAAATGATGTGTGTTATTTGACACTCCTATTTGGGCATCACTTCCTATGCAGGTTCCGATGCGAAAACTACCGAACTCAAATTCTTTAAGAAATTGTGGGAGCAGTCAGGATGTAGATCCCGTTCCCTCAGACAACCTCATCAAAACATTGTGCCAAGCATCTCCAAGCAAAAAGAGGGTGATAGAATGGGTTTGTAATTTTGTATCCACTCTTGCTGTCCTATAGTATCATTCTCTTTGATTCTTCTTGCTTCATACATTAAAAGGAGCTGCAATGCATCAGTCCTATGAACTTCTTCGTTCTTTCTGCACTTGTAGAACCACAGAACATGACGTCGCACAAGAAGTTCCCTGCGCAGAATGTTACTCTGTGTCCTGATGAGACCCCAGCCACACCCTCAAACAATGAAATCTCTGATGAGCAAGTGGAAGTGCAAGCCTCACATTCTGGTCCGGTTTTCTTTCTCTGACCCCTTCTTTTAATTATGAGTGATATATCGATAGACTCTTCTCACTATTGATCCTCTTCTCTGCAGAATATCACAATCATGATACACCTCAGTTAAAACCATGTGATATCCTGCCAATGGGTCATGTTTTCACACCCACGATTCAGACACCATTTGAAATCGCAGGGATTTCAAGAAATACCGGTGAGCACATGCTCATTACTCGATACAAATGTTTAGTGCAATCACTACTTTACTGCTTTGTTATCAAAAGAAATACTACATACTGCTGAAAGTTTTGCTGTATACAGTAGTCAACCTTTCTGGTAACTTTACAGTTATACTAAAGGCTTTGTTGTTGTTCTTGTACAGTTATATGACATATGGCATGGTTGAAACTTTATTTAACATGGTTGCAATGGGAGTGAACAAACTAAAGATGTACTACTAGTACTAAAACTAAAATAGATGCGAATGTAATAATATCATGCCTTTAATCATGGTATTTTATTAGTCTTGGATGCTCTTTTTCCTTGCTAGCTAGCGGATATCTGTTTTTGAAATGTACATAATTTTTCCTTGCATGATGCTGATATGTGTCCTGCAATCGTTCCCTGCTACAAGCACATGTTACTGATTAGATACATCACCTTGTTGAGATGATGATTCACCGTATCTAAATTCTGCAATTCCCAAGTTCTGAAAATCTTTTGTAAGGTTGTGCCCATGAGATCATATGTTGTTAGCAGTGTATTTCTAGCAAATTTAAAATTGCTACATTCAGATGAGATGCTAATCCCATTATGTTTCCACTTCTCGTGTACCGGTAATAGACGCAGAACCTGGGAGTGGACGCATGTTTTCAGAAAAGAGAAGAAAATTATTAAAGCTAGCTGCAAAAACTGTGTCAATGGAAAGTTCTGAGTTGTTGCGAAAAAGGTTGTTATTATATTATTGAATAATTCAATTATTTTTTATATTTTCATGTACTCTAATATTGTTGGTGCGGTGATTGAACTTTTCAGATCAGATTTTTTTGCTGATATCTTGCAAAGGTTAGGCGCCAACGACATAATAAGAGAGGTATTCTTTGCTGAGCCCCTCTAGTTTGAACACTTATAGTTACAAATGTATCATCACCTACTTAAAAGTTCTGTTATCTAGTTGGTTTACCTCTGACAGCTACCTAATGCAATGCAGCATCATAAAGAGCCCATGAGACAGAGGGAAATGGTTCACAGACGTGCTCATTCTGATCCCAAAGGTCATTTTGAAAACATGCTTGATTATGGGGGTGATTTCAAATCATCAAGTAAACTGATATTGGGCAAAGAGTCATCCTCATATGCAAGTGACGAATCACGTCAATTCTTAGCGTTGCCATGGGTAGACGATCAGGGTCTTCCAAGTTTTCTTGATTGGAAAGACGATTTATCTTGTGTGGACAATGGAGCACATGAGAGCATGTCATTACCATCAGCATATTCTACAAAACTTTCAAGTTCTGATTGGAAAAGGGACACTGTTCACAACCAGGTCTCCAACTTGTTGCTAGAGGATGTTCAACACCTCACCAAAGGCAAATTAGCTTCGGGTAATGAATTGGGCTGCAATATTCAATCTGAGCCATATGATCATGATGAATGGGATCCAATGCTGTTGCTAGCAGTCACTGAACCATTTCCAAATCGATTGTCCTTCCCCTGTCAGATCAGAGAGCAGTCTGTGGTGTCGCGTGCAATATCAGATACTTCATGGCAACCTGAGTTTTCCAGATCCCTAGAGCATTGTACTTCTAAGTCGCTTGGACTGGAGGTGGATGGCTTGATTGAGGCAGGATTGTTTGATGATTCTGATGCTGGACTTCAATCTGCATTTGATCAGTCACATGAGAAATGCACTTCAGGATTTTTAGGCCTTAGAAACGGAATTCTTGATAATAATGGTTTTAGCAGTATCTCCAACTTCCATGTTAGTCAGAGCAAGAGCATTGTGTTGAATCCAGACCGAAGTTGCCTGAATTCCATATGTTCAACTTCAGATTACCCTTTTGAGCAGCGGTCAAAGAGCTTTTGTGACTCTGCTGTCCCTGTATCCTGTATGGATGGAATGGTGGAGAGACATTTGACAGAGGCAGAGTTGTTTGATGATCCTGATACTGGGCTTGTACAGGGACTGGATCAGCTACCTTTGAAATTCACTGCTTCAAGTTTTCCCAAGTACACGTCTGGAATTCTTGATCATCATCATGACCCAAAGGACTGCTACAGCATTTTGCGCATGGATGCAAATGAGACTTGTTTGGATTCCTTATCCTCATATTCAGAGCGTTCTTGTAAGCAAAACTGGGAAAGCTTATGTGATTTCTCCACAGAATTGCGGTCATCATCACATCATGTCAAATCTCGTGGTGGTAATTTGGAAGGTATGTTTGGTTTCTCGTCGAATGGAAGTATTTGCAATGATTTTGAAGATGACAACAGTATGACGCTAGTCGAAGGCAACACCAAGAGCTGCTTGTTTGGTACATCGGATCTTGCATTATTTGGTTCTTGCTCTACTAGAGATAGCATCAGCGAGACTCCCATGTTATCTTTTGATGGTGTAAGGTGGTAGCTCTGCACTCCATTGTTCCTTGAAGTGCTATCTGTTTCTGTGTAGACTGACCCTGGTAGTGGACGATAAATTCCACTGGACGCAACTGCATGCTTTATGGCCCTGGCTGAGTCAAGTCGACCCCTCCAAACCTTGGGGCAAATTTTCCAATCAAGGTGAATAAGTGTGGTGCTGGCTTTGTGCATGCAGCTTCGCTGACTGTTGGTGATGGAACGCCTGCGCGGTTATGAACAGATAGATCGCAGGTCAGTCCATAGCCGAGCTGGCACCTACAGTTCTTTCCGTGGTCAGGGTCGTGAACTCTTAGCAGAGGTCACTTTCTGATGCCATCCTCAACAGCCGCTGGACCAGATACATTGCTGGAACTCTGAATGTGCAAGACATTGTGGAGTTTCTCCATCCTGTGGAAATCAGCGACACCTGGTCCATCTACCCTGGCATCGAAGACCAGTTTATCTGGAATTTATCTGACTAAGGTTCCTATTCAGCTAAATGAGCATAAATGCCCTCTTCGGGTGTACTTCTGAGTCAACACTTCGGGACGGATGGGCTCCGTTGAAAGGTCTTATTCTTGGTTGGTGCAGCAAACAGATATTGGATGGCAGATCATCTCAAACGCCGTGGTCTGGTCGCTGCCCCCTTCGCGATCAGACAACTGAAACACTGTCAGACATGCTAACTGAATGTCCATTTGTAAGACAGGTCTGGCATGAGGTCTTCTCGCCCTTGTCGCTGCAGGCCACTGGTCGGCAGTCGGGTAAGACTTGCAACTCCTGGTTTGAGCAAGCTGCAACATGCGCAGGGGAAGGAAAATTGAGAGGTGCACGATCACTCAACATCCTCCTGACTATGTGGCGAGCTGAGAAACGACTGTGGTCTTGAACAACATCTTGCAGCCGAATCGATCATGGTGGAGGTGGAGCAGTGGAAGCTGGCTGGAGCGAAGGCTCCATGTGTATAGTTCTTTTCTCTTCTTTGTTTGTCTTTGGTTTTGCGACTTTGCGTAGACTAGGCTTGCTCACGTTTTTTGCAGTTTTTTAGCTCCGGTTTTTATTTATACCATTGATCCAATGAGATGTGCTTGAACTGATGTTATGAAGTTTGTAAATATTGCCAGAAAATGTATATATTTGATTTGCCTACTGGGTTTGTTGTTGATGTTAGACTAGGGTGATGATGTGAAAACAAAGGCAGGGAGCTGAATGAGAGAGATGCTGCATGTATAGACAAGCTCAATAAACAATCCATTTCATCCTTTTCATATTACCTTTGTTGATTGAAAAGTGTTAGTCTCAGCATGCACGCGTACTCCAGCTTTGTCTACTGTGAGAAAGTACTGTGCAGTACACATATATAATTCCTCCAAACGAAAGCTCGCATCACATTTCACATGTTTAGCGGCAAAAGGCTTGGGAAATTGATCTTGGCACTTTGGAGAGTCTTTGACCGCCAACTTGTCGGCTTCCTTTAGCCACCATAATATAGTACAACAAAACCAAAATACCCAAAGCTTTGATCAATCAACATGCCATGCCATCCATACATCTCATCCTCTGCACACCTGAGTTCACGGACGCTTTTCTTGGAAGTATCTACACCTGAGTACTTTGTGTTGTTGCTCTCCAGCTCCAGGGCCCCTGTTTTTTTTTTCTAAAAAACAAAAACAATTCTGCGCGGACCAAACAAACACCAGAGCATATCGTGGCAAGAAGCGCTTGTGTAACACAATGAGCCATCTTTTTTTTAACACAGTAAACATGAGCATTTCATCAAGTACAAGGTGTAACTGTCATCTGAAATGAAGTGAAAGTTAATGCATCGTATTTAAGTATTTTGAGATTGTTTGGTTTTCGTAAGATGATTTATGTGTCGATAGGAGTAGTGATTGTTATCTGAAACGTGGTAGGGAAAGGAGCTCTCCACTCGACATGCTTGTGAGTTTCCGTGACAACAGTACGTCGACCTCGACCCCGAAGCCGTGCTGCCGGCCGGCGCGTCGCAGACCGTACGTCGTGGTTTGTTTGAGGATTTGGATGTCACGGCACGGGTTCAGGTTTCAAAAACCTGATGCTCCTTTCTAGAAGCATTCTCGGCAGAAAACCACGTAAATAATGCACTGCTTTTCCGGTGCTCGTAATCCTCTCGCGTAGATTGTTCCTCGCCTCGCCTCATTTTGAGTGCTCTTCTCCGAGTGCGGGAACAGCAAATACAATAACCAATCAACGCTAAGAAACTTTAGCCATGGCAGACTTGCTGCGACAAAGTTTGCGCTCCTCGTTGCTTCTCACGAACCTGTCGCAGGTACGCTGAAAATGAGGTGGATTGAGGAGAGGACCTGAGCGGATGCTATGAGACCGACCACCAGGAATCATGGCGCGGGGGCTCAAAGCGGGTGCCTTTGCCGTACCAACAGGAGGCAAACGATGTGCGTGATGAAAGCAAACCATCACTTGAACGTTGGCCATTGTGAGAGCATCTACAACCGGACTTTACAAATCCGGCACCCATACAACTGCGGGCAGCGTCAGACGATCCCTCATTTGGGCAGCCATATATTCACACATCTCAAATACGAATCTTTAAATTCATACAATTCATGCACGTCAATCATTTGATACAAATCATCCCAATTCAACAATTGAAACAAATACGATAAAGCAAAATAAATTATAATTCAACAATCAGGACATGCAAAAAAAAAACAATGTCGGAGCGTGCCGGATCACTTGCCAGACGCCATCCATGCAGCCTGCATCCGGGCCGCATGCTTCGCCCGCATCCTTGCCGATGTTGCCGTAGCCGCTCTCGCAGTCTTGTTCTCCCTACGGTCGTTGATCTCCTTTTTCTTCTTCTCCACAAACCACTTCTTTGCATGCTCATCTCAGAGGTTTTCGTCTAACAACATTATCTTCGCATCCTTCATGTCCCGTATGATTTGCTACCTCTCCTTCTCAAGTTCAATCTCTCCAAATGTCTCAGCCTTCTCGAGATCCCATTTGATCGCGGCCTCTTACTTCTTCAACTCAATTTTCTTCCTCTCAATTTCTAGCTTCTTCTTCGCCCTCTTTCGGTCTCATTCTGTCCTCTCCTTTTGCACATCCAACATGAGCTTGTACTTCTTCTCTTTCTTGTTCTCCCTCATAAAAAAATGCCCATCCATATGGAGGGCGTTTTTGTAGCCGCGGCGTCACGGGAGGCCCTTGCCTTCTCGCACTTGCTTCCCATGACTTGTCGATTATTCTTTTGTGCGGTGGCTCTTCCATTCTCCACTCATCTTCGTCTTCTTGGTCCAACCCAATTGATCAGTGGGAGTTTGAGCCATCATTCGTCTTCTCGCTGGTCTTGAGATCGTCCACAAGTTGTGTTCCCTTTGGTTGTCGTTCAATATCACCCAACCATGGCTAAAACCAAATGACTTCTTCTCGATACATAGTGGTTGTCACCATCGTCTAGCAAACAAAATATGTATAAGCATGAGTATGCAACAATAACAAGCATATGCAAATGATGACAAGATGAAATAATTTATCTTACGTGAGTTGCCACACCCATCCCACTTTGAGGGCGGCCAGTCACTTGTGAGTAGTAGCTGACGTACTTGTTCACTTCCGCTTGAATGATCCTCTATCGACGTTGGAGAGATGCCACATTGCAGTTGGTGACGATAGGACGCAGCTCCATATATTGCTTTTGTTCATGATATTCCTTCCAAACCTTCTCCCAATACTTGTTCCCCTTTTGCTCTATGCCGCATATTGGATCCATTTTTGTGGCCAATCAAGCTTTACCAAATAAGATATCCTCAAAAGTTGAGAATGCTGGACCTCTTGCCTTTGCTGTCTTTGCCTTCTTCTTCTTCTTCTTGTTGCTCGGATTGTGATTTGATGTTGTCCCAACTTCAAATGAAGAGCCGGTTGGATCCCCTAGTTCGTAGTCCATTGGGGTCGGATCTTGATTATCATTGATCATGTCCGACACGATCAACTCCTAAATAATCATGGTTTCAAAGAATTCATTATGTCCAAAATGAACTAGCGGTATATGCAAAACTCTGAACTTGGCATATGCAAAGTTGATCGGACAGGAGCAACAAGTGTTGGGGAACGTAGTAATTTCAAAAAAATTCCTACGCACACGCAAGATCATGGTGATGCATAGTAACGAGAGGGGAGAGTGTGATCTACGTACCCTTGTAGACCGACAGCGGAAGCGTTAGCACAACGCGGTTGATGTAGTCGTACGTCTTCACGGCCCGACCAATCAAGCACCGAAACTACGGCACCTCCGAGTTCTAGCACACGTTCAGCTCGATGACGATCCCCGGACTCCGATCCAGCAAAGTGTCGGGGAAGAGTTCCGTCAGCACGACGGCGTGGTGACGATCTTGATGTACTACCGTCGCAGGGCTTCGCCTAAGCACCGCTACAATATTATCGAGGATTATGGTGGAAGGGGGCACCGCACACGGCTAAGAATATGATCACGTGGATCAACTTGTGTGTCTAGAGGTGCCCCCTGCCCCCGTATATAAAAGAGTGGAGGAGGGGAGGGCCGGCCCTCTCTATGGCGCGCCCTAGGGGAGTCCTACTCCCACCGGGAGTAGGATTCCCCCTTTCCTAGTCCAACTAGGAGTCCTTCCATGTAGTAGGAGTAGGAGACAAGGAAGGGGAAGAGGGAAGAGAAGGAAGGAGGGGGCGCAGCCCCTCCCCCTCGTCCAATTCGGACTAGGCGTTGGGGGGGGGGGGCCTGCCTCTCCCTCTCCCCTAAAGCCCAATAAGACCCATATACTTCTTCTCCCGTTTTCCGTAACTCTCCGGTACTCCGAAAAATATCCGAACCACTCAGAACCTTTCCGATATCCGAATATAGTCGTCCAATATATCGATCTTTACGTCTTGACCATTTTGAGACTCCTCGTCATGTCCCCGATCTCATCCGTAACTCCTAACTCCTTCGGTACATCAAAACTCTTAAACTCATAATATAACTGTCATCAAAACCTTAAGCGTGCGGACCCTACGGGTTCGAGAACAATGTAGACATGACCGAGACACGTCTCCGGTCAATAACCAATAGCGGAACCTGGATGCTCATATTGGCTCCTACATATTCTACGAAGATCTTTATTGGTCAGACCGCATAACAACATACGTTGTTCCTTTTGTCATCGGTATGTTACTTGCCCGAGATTCGATCGTCGGTATCTCAATACCTAGTTCAATCTCGTTACCGGCAAGTCTCTTTACTCGTTCCGTAATACATCATCTCGCAACTAACTCATTAGTTGCAATGCTTGCAAGGCTTATGTGATGTGCATTACCGAGAGGGCCCAGAGATACCTCTCCAACAATCGGAGTGACAAATCCTAATCTCGAAATACGCCAACCGAACATGTACCTTTGGAGACACCTGTAGAGCTCCTTTATAATCACCCAGTTATGTTGTGATGTTTGGTAGCACACAAAGTGTTCCTCCGGTAAACAGGAGTTGCATAATCTCATAGTCATAGGAACATGTATAAGTCATGAAGAAAGCAATAGCAACATACTAAATGATCGAGTGCTAAGCTAACGGAATGGGTGGTCAATCACATCATTCTCCTAATGATGTGATCCTGTTAATCAAATAACAACTCTTTGTCTATGGTTAGGAAACATAACCATTTTTGATTAACGAGCTAGTCAAGTAGAGGCATACTAGTGACACACTGTTTGTCTATGTATTCACACATGTATTATGTTTCCGGTTAATACAATTCTAGCATGAATAATAAACATTTATCATGAAATAAGGAAATAAATAATAACTTTATTATTGCCTCTAGGGCATATTTCCTTCAGTCTCCCACTTGCACTAGAGTCAATAATCTAGTTCACATCGCCATGTGATCTAACATCAATAGTTCACATCTTTATGTGGTTAACACTCATAGTTCACATCGATATGTGACCAACACCCAAAGGGTTTACTAGAGTCAGTAATCTAGTTCACATTGCTATGTGATTAACACCCAAAGAGTACTAAGGTGTGATCATGTTTTTCCTGTGAGAGAAGTTTAGTCAACGGGTCTGCCATATTCAGATCCGTAAGTATTTTGCAATTTTCTATGTCTACAATGCTCTGCACGGAGCTACTTTAGCTAATTGCTCCCACTTTCAATATGTATCCAGATGAAGACTAAGAGTCATCCGAATCAGTGCCAAAACTTGTATCGACGTAACCCTTTTACGATGAACCTTTTGTCACCTCCATAATCGAGAAACATATCCTTATTCCACTAAGGATAATTTTGACCGCTGTCCAGTGATCTACTCCTAGATCACTATTGTACTCCCTTGCCAAAATTAGTGTAGGGTATACAATAGGTCCGGTACACAGCATGGCATACTTTGTAGAACTATGGCCAAGGCATAGGCAATGACTTTTATTCTCATTCTATTTTGTGCCGTGGTCGGGCTTTGAGTCTTACTCAATTTCACACCTTGTAACCCAGGCAAGAATTCTTTCTTTGACTGTTCCATTTTGAACTACTTCAAAATCTTGTCAAGGTATGTACTCATTGAAAAAAACTTATCAAGCGTTTTGATCTATCTCTATAGATCTTGATGCTCAATATGTAAGCAGCTTCACCGAGGTTTTCTTAAAAAAAAATCCTTTCAAACACTCATTTATGCTTTGCAAAATAACTCTACATTATTTCCGATCAACAATATGTCATCCACATATACTTATCAGAAATGTTGTAGTGCTCCCACTCACTTTCTTGTAAATACAGGCTTCACCGCAAGTCTGTATAAAACTATATGCTTTGATCAACTTATCAAAGCGTATATCCCAACTCCGAGATGCTTGCACCAGTCCATAGATGGATCGCTGGAGCTTGCATATTTTGTTAGCACCTTTAGGATTGACAAAACCTTCTGGTTGCATCATATACAACTCTTCTTTAAATCCATTAAGGAATGTAGTTTTGTTTATCCATTTGCCAGATTTCATGAAAATGCGGCAATTGCTAACATGATTTGGACAGACTTAAGCATCGCTACGAGTGAGAAAATTTCATCGTAGTCAACACCTTGAACTTTGTCAAAAACCTTTTTCGACAAGTCTAACTTTGTAGATAGTAACACTACTATCAGTGTTTGTCTTCCTCTTGAAGATCCATTTATTTTCTATGGCTTGCCGATCATCGGGCAAATCCATCAAAGTCCATACTTTGTTCTCATACATGGATCATATCTCAGATTTCATGGCTTCAAACCATTTCGCGGAATCTGGGCTCATCATCGCTTCCTCATATTTCGCAAGTTTGTCATGGTCTAGTAACATGACTTCCAGAATAGGATTACCGTACCACTCTGGTGCGGATCTCACTCTGGTTTACCTACGAGATTCGGTAGTAACTTGATATGAAGTTACATGATCATCATCATTAGCTTCCTCACTAATTGGTGTAGTAGTCACAAGAACAGATTTCTGTGATGAACTACTTTCGAATAAGGGAGCAGGTACAGTTACCTCATCAAGTTCTACTTTCCTCCCACTCACTTCTTTCGAGAGAAACTCCTTCTCTAGAAAGGATCCATTCTTAGCAACGAATGTCTTGCCTTCGGATCTGTGATAGAAGGTGTACCCAACATTTTCTTTTGGGTATCCTATGAAGACGCACTTCTCCGATTTGGGTTTGAGCTTATCAGGTTGAAACTTTTTCACATAAGCATTGCAACCTCAAACTTTAAGAAACGACAGCTTAGGTTTCTTGCCAAACCATAGTTCATACGGTGTCGTCTCAACGGATTTAGATAGTGCCCTATTTAACGTGAATGTAGCTGTCTCTAATGCATAACCCCAAAACGATAGTGGTAGATCGGTAAGAGACATCATAGATCACACCATATCTAATAAAGTACGGTTATGACGTTCGGACACACCATTACATTGTGGTGTTCCAGGTGGCGTGAGTAGTGAAACTATTTCACATTGTTTTAATTGAAGACCAAACTCATAACTCAAATATTTGTCTCCGCGATCAGATCGTAGAAACCTTATTTTCTTGTCACAATGATTTTCCACTTCACCCTGAAATTAGTTGAACTTTTCAAATGTTTCAGACTTATGTTTCATCAAGTAGATATACTCATATATGCTCAAATCATCTGTGAAGGTCAGAAAATAACGATACCCGCCGCGAGCCTCAACACTCATTGGACTGCATACATCAGTATGTATTATTTCCAATCAAATTTGTTGCTCGCTCCATTGTTCCGGAGAACAGAGTCTTAGTCATCTTGCCCATGAGGCATGGTTCGCAAGTACCAAGTGATTCATAATCAAGTGGGTCCAAAAGTCCATCAGTATGGAGTTTCTTCATGCGCTTTACACCGATATGACCTAAACGGAAGTGCCACAAATAAGTTGCACTATAATTATTAACTTTGCATCTTTTGGTTTCAATATTATGAATATGTGTAACACTATGATCGAGATCCAACGAACTATTTTCATTGGGTGTATCACCATTGAAGGTTTTATTCATGAAAACAGAACAACAATTATTCTCTGACTTTAATGAATAACCGTATTGCAATAAACATGATCAAATCATATTCATGCTCAACGTAAACACCAAATAACACTTATTTAGTTTCAACACTAATCCCGAAAGTATAGGAAGTGTGCGATGATGATCATATCAATCTTGGAACTACTTCCAACATACATCGTCCCCTCACCCTTTACTAGTTTCTGTTTATTCTGCAACTCCCGTTTTGAGTTACTACTCTTAGCAACTGAACCAGTATCAAATGCCGAGGGGTTGCTATAAACACTAGTAAAGTACACATCAATAACACGTATATCCAATATACCTTTGTTTACCTTGCCATCCTTCTTATCCGCCAAATACTTGGGGCAGTTCCACTTCCAGTGACCAGTCCCTTTGCAGTAGAAGCACTTAGTCTCAGGCTTAGGATCAGACTTGGGCTTCTTCACTTGAGCAGCAACTTGCTTGCCGCTCTTCTTGAAGTTCCCATTCTTCCCTTTGCCCTTTTTCTTGAAACTAGTGGTCTTGTCAACCATCAACACTTGATGTTTTTCTTGATTTCTACCTTTGTTGATTTCAGCATCACGAAGAGCTTGGGAGTTGTTTCCGTTATCCCTTGCATATTATAGTTCATCACGAAGTTCTACTAACTTGGTGATGGTGACTAGAGAATTCTATCAATCACTATCTTATCTGGAAGATTAACTCCCACTTGATTCAAGCGATTGTAGTACCCAGACAATCTAAGCACATGCTCACTAGTTGAGCGATTCTCCTCCATCTTTTAGCTATAGAACTTGTTGGAGACTTCATATCTCTCAACTCGGGTATTTGCTTGAAATATTAACTTCAACTCCTGGAACATCTCATATGGTCCATGACATTCAAAACGTCTTTGAAGTCCCGATTCTAAGCCATTAAGCATGGTGCACTAAACTATCAAGTAGTCATCATATTGAGCTAGCCAAACGTTCATAACGTCTGCATCTGCTCTTGTAATAGGTCTGTCACCTAGCGGTGCATCAAAGACATAATTTTTCTATGCAGCAATGAGGATAAACCTCAGATCACGGATCCAATCCGCATCATTGCTACTAACATCTTTCAACACAATTTTCTCTAGGAACATATCAAAATAAACACAGGGAAGCAACAACGCGAGCTATTGATCTACAACATAATTTGCAAAATACTACCAGGACTAAGTTCTTGATAAATTTAAGTTCAATTAATCATATTACTTAAGAACTCCCACTTAGATAGACATCCCTCTAATCCTATAAGTGATCACGTGATCCAAATCAACTAAACCATGTCCGATCATCACGTGAGATGGAGCAGTTTCATTGGTGAACATCACTATGTTGATCATATCTACTATATGATTCATGCTCGACCTTTCGGTCTCCGTGTTCCGAGGCCATATCTGTATATGCTTGGCTCGTCAAGTATAACCTGAGTATTTCGCGTGTGCAACTGTTTTGCACCCGTTGTATTTGAACGTAGAGCCTATCACACCCGATCATCACGTGGTATCTCAGCACGAAGAACTTTCGCAATGGTGCATACTCAGAGAGAACACTTCTTAATAATTAGTGAGAGATCATCTTAAAATGCTACCGTCAATCAAAGCAAGATAAGATGCATAAAAGATAAACATTAAATGCAATCAATATAAGTGATATGATATGGCCATCATCATCTTGTGCTTGTGATCTCCATCTTCGAAGCACCGTCGTGATCACCATCGTCACCGGCGCGACACCTTGATCTCCATCGTAGCATCGTTGTCGTCTCGCCAATCTTTATGCTTCCACGACTATCGCTACCGCTTAGTGATAAAGTAAAGCATTACAGCGCGATTGCATTGCATACAATAAAGCGACAACTATATGGCTCCTGCCAGTTGCCGATAACTCGGTTACAAAACATGATCATACAATAAAATTTAGCATCATGTCTTGACCATATCACATCACAACATGCCCTGCAAAAACAAGTTAGACGTCCTCTACTTTGTTGTTGCAAGTTTTACATGGCTGCTACGGGCTTAAGCAAGAACCAATCTTACCTACGCATCAAAACCACAATGATAGTTTGTCAAGTTGGTGCTGTTTTAACCTTCGCAAGGACTGGGCGTAGCCACACTCGGTTCAACTAAAGTTGGAGAAATTGTCACCCGCTAGCCACCTTTGTGCAAAGCACGTCGGGAGAACCGGTCTCGCGTAAGCGTACGCGTAATGTCGGTCCGGGCCGCTTCGTCCAACAATACCGCCGAACCAAAGTATGACATGCTGGTAAGCAGTATGACTTATATCGCCCACAACTCACTTGTGTTCTACTCGTGCATATAACATCAACACATAAAACCTAGCCTCGGATGCCACTGTTGGGGAACATAGTAATTTCAAAAAAATTCCTATGCACACGCAAGATCATGGTGATGCATAGCAACGAGAGGGGAGAGTGTGATCTACGTACCCTTGTAGACCGACAGCGGAAGCGTTAGCACAACGCGGTTGATGTAGTCGTACGTCTTCACGGCCCGACCAATCAAGCACCGAAACTACGGCACCTCCGAGTTCTAGCACACGTTCAGCTCGATGACGATCCCCGGACTCCGATCCAGCAAAGTGTCGGGGAAGAGTTCCGTCAGCACGACGGCGTGGTGACGATCTTGATGTACTACCGTCACAGGGCTTCTCCTAAGCACCGCTACAATATTATCGAGGATTATGGTGGAAGGGGGCACCGCACACGGCTAAGAATATGATCACGTGGATCAACTTGTGTGTCTAGAGGTGCCCCCCGCCCCCGTATATAAAGGAGTGGAGGAGGGGAGGGCCGGCCCTCTCTATGGCGCGCCCTAGGGGAGTCCTACTCCCACCGGGAGTAGGATTCCCCCTTTCCTAGTCCAACTAGGAGTCCTTCCATGTAGTAGGAGTAGGAGACAAGGAAGGGGAAGAGGGAAGAG
>NC_057809.1:433596081-433725008 GCF_018294505.1 Triticum aestivum
CTCCCCTAAAGCCCAATAAGGCCCATATACTTCTTCTCCCGTATTCCCGTAACTTCCCGGTACTCCGAAAAATACCCGAACCACTCGGAACCTTTCCGATATCCGAATATAGTCGTCCAATATATCGATCTTTACGTCTCGACCATTTCGAGACTCCTCGTCATGTCCCCGATCTCATCCGGGACTCCGAACTCCTTCGGTACATCAAAACTCATAAACTCATAATATAACTGTCATCAAAACCTTAAGCGTGCGGACCCTACGGGTTCGAGAACAATGTAGACATGACCGAGACACGTCTCCGGTCAATAACCAATAGCGGAACCTGGATGCTCATATTGGCTCCTACATATTCTACGAAGATCTTTATTGGTCAGACCGCATAACAACATACGTTGTTCCTTTTGTCATCGGTATGTTACTTGCTCGAGATTCGATCGTCGGTATCTCAATACCTAGTTCAATCTCGTTACCGGCAAGTCTCTTTACTCGTTCCGTAATACATCATCTCGCAACTAACTCATTAGTTGCAATGCTTGCAAGGCTTATGTGATGTGCATTACCGAGAGGGCCCAGAGATACCTCTCCGACAATCGGAGTGACAAATCCTAATCTCGAAATACGCCAACCCAACATGTACCTTTGGAGACACCTGTAGAGCACCTTTATAATCACCCAGTTACGTTGTGACGTTTGGTAGCACACAAAGTGTTCCCCGGTAAACGGGAGTTGCATAATCTCATAGTCATAGGAACATGTATAAGTCATGAAGAAAGCAATAGCAACATACTAAACGATCGAGTGCTAAGCTAACGGAATGGGTCAAGTCAATCACATCATTCTCCTAATGATGTGATCCCATTAATCAAATAACAACTCTTTGTCTATGGTTAGGAAACATAACCATTTTTTATTAACGAGCTAGTCAAGTAGAGGCATACTAGTGACACTCTGTTTGTCTATGTATTCACACATGTATTATGTTTCCGGTTAATACAATTCTAGAATGAATAATAAACATTTATCATGAAATAAGGAAATAAATAATAACTTTATTATTGCCTCTAGGGCATATTTCCTTCAACAAGAACATACCGAGTCTTGTTGGATCATTCCATCGAACAGGTCGTGGGCATCCAGGCGGTGCCGGTACCCGTGCTTGTCCTCCCCGAACCAGCTGCGGCGAGTGACATACATCCACTGTCGGCATCTGCGTGGGCGGAAAGCTCTTCGGAATGCCCCAATCGACCATCGGATCCTGCTCTGTCCCAACTTGGTCCGACGGCACGATCCTTATCAGCAGCTGGATGGATGGGTGCGGGGTCCCGAGCGCGGCGGGAGAGGGGAGGGAGGGACGTCTGCTCGTCCATGTCCGCATCTGTTCCCTGCAACGCCGACACTTCCCATCTCGCTGCCTCCATCGCCGGCCCCTTCGGGCGACGTTCTATGTCTTGCAGGACGAAGCCGAGGACAGTACACCAATGGATGAGGCAGACATAGCCTCTGTCGCGGAGGTTGGGGACAGGTTGGACGACATCTTGGGCAGTGGATCAGGACCGGTGGTGAGGATGGGGAGCAAGGGTGGCGGACGACGAGGGCTCGGACGCGCGAAAGGTTGGAGTGAGGCGATAGGAGGGGGAAGGGTTTGATGGATTTGGTGCAATCTGAGGTGGGGTAGGCAGGTCATCTCCGACGTGGCGGATGCGCCAGGGCGCCCAGGCCTCCCTATATCTGCCTCATATTTGGGTTGAATATGAGGGATGCCGGTCAGTTTGGCGTTTGAGGAGCCCGTCTTGGATGATTTTATTTAATCGATCGCTGAGTGGGCCGTCCGCCCGGGAGTTTGAGATGGATTTGGGTGCCTTAGAGCATCTCTAGCAGACCTCTTATAAGGCTATCCCTTATAAGGGGTTTATAGTTCACGGTTTCGCCTGGATAAGGGCCGAAAATAGTTGCGGCAGAACAAAAATCTCAAATGGACCTCTAAAATTTGAAAATAAAATTTCGCGTGAGAGAAGAACATAAGCAGTAGAACTAGGTGCATCCATACATAGTTGATTTACGTATACTAGATCAGAGGAGGCCGCCTACCCCTAACCCTAATGCCCAAAATGTAGCTCTCTGGAGCCCTTCGGGTGCGGTGACGGAGATCAGCAATCGTCATCGTCAGAGGTGAGGTCGACAAAGATGGCATCTTGCGTGGTGGCTTTGCGGCGCCACGTGGCCATGTTGTCGTAGAAATCGCATGCCCTCGTGAGCCCCTGCTCGTACGGGACGGCGTCAAGTTCCTCGTCCTGGCGGCGGCGCTGCGCCGCCTCCTCCTCCCCCCGCGCACTGCGCGCGAATATGGCTGCCTCGATGGCATCCACATCGGAAGGGGGATCCTCCGGCCTGACGACGTCGGTGCTGCGCCTCCATCTTCACCGCGCGGAGCGGCGGGAGCTCCTCCAGCTTCCTCTTCACCGGCTGGAGCGGCATACGTGAGCTAGCCGACGCGGCGAAGCTGCCCGCGCCGGAGGATAGCCGAGTCTGCCGTCGGTCGTACTCCTCCGTCTTGGGGTGGAGGAGGGACGGCGACGGCTCAAGGCTTCGGTTCGTGTACGCCGGGCGGACCGCTTCGTCGCCACGTCGGCGGCGACGGAGCGCTTCCGCTCGGGGTCCTCGCCACCGCTGGCGCCGCGGCCAGAGATCCACATTCCGCGCCACATGGTAGTTGATCTGTCGGCGATAATGGAGTGGGGTGGCAGATTTGGGTTGCCGGCGCGAGAAATTAGAGGGGAAAGGGGGGACTACAGCGGCGGGGGAATAGGGTTTCGCCCCGTTTACCGGCCGTGGACCTGCAGATATATTGATGGGAGGGAGGGGGTGTGAGCCACTGTAAACCTTTTATGGGCCTGAGCGACTATACGGGATCTGGTCTGATCCAAAAAAGAGGCCAAATTCATGTAGTCGTCGAAATTATACGGGCCAGATGCTTTTACAGCGTCTGCTAGAGATGCTCTTAGATGCTCGGTACTTAAAGTACTTTGTATTGAAGCACTGTTCAAATCATCTCGCTCTACTCGGGTAATTCAAGTTTAGTCTTGATGGTGCAAACCTAACCTTGGCTCTACAAAGCTGATTGTGGATGCTACATACCACCCAGATAATGGATCTCGTTGTAGGCATTTCCACCTTCTCTACCAAACACTTTTAACTATTATAATTTCTATAATATTTTTAAAAAATCAAAAAATATGAAAGCATTCTCCGAGACAAATACAATTCAAATTTATGAAGGATTTTCGAATGTGCAATGAAAATACTCCGCCCGCCATGCCGTCAATCCAGCATGACTGAACCCAGCCTCGCCCAGCCTCATTGTCTCGAAGAAAAACCTCGCCCAACCACTTCCATGTGGCGACGAAAAGGGCAACTCGATTTTGTCCAATCATCCACCGCAGTCAGTGCTTGAGCCACCGTTGGCACTCCGCACTGGGGAGCTTTCAATAATGCTAAATATACAAAGAGTTACACGTAATTACACGCTGACTAGGATTTTTTTTCTAACTAACTACTCCCCCCTGATTTTCATGGGGATGGACCTCTCCTCCCCCTTAACCTTCAATCACAACCCACCTGTTTGTAAAATCCATGTAAACTTATGTATGTGTAGCATTACTCGGGGAGCTTCCGTCAGGAGGTGTTTTTTGAAAAGGAAATTATGCAAACACATGTGGACACACACACACACTAAACAGAGTTCACAAGTTTTTAAGATGGACGATATATCGATGGGAATGTCTATGTCAGACGGGTACGAATGACGTCAAATTTGACTTTTGGTTTCTCGTGGGCATGTGACACTACCACTTTCCTATCCACCCAATCATGTGTTGTCCCTCCGGCTATTTATACGGTTACTTCATATCGCGAGTCCAACTTGGCCACCAATTTGACCAAAGAAAATGTACCATACAACATATAATTATAAGATTAATTTGGGGAATGAAAAGTGATCTTGTATTTTTGCACTTTTCGAATTTGTTTAGTGGTATTTTGTACATAAAAATTTAGAGGGAATACTTATAAAACACCTCTAGTTAAATTTTACCTTGCTCAAATTAGAGGGAATACTTATAAAAACACCTCTAGTTTTTTGCACTCAGGAACAGGAAGCAACAAAAAAGAACCCCCTCTGGTCGTATAGGTGAATTTCTTGCTTCCTGAGACCTACCGTCAAAACAAAAGTGACTTATTTGAGATAGTTACGATGATCCGCGCGACAGATTCTTCTAGTGATATCTTGATGTGCTGCTGTACAAGATTACAAGCTTTGAGATATCCATTGTGTTGTAAAATGTGAATTGTACGGCTGCCACTAAACAGCACAACAGCCATGCATACTATACCCTTTGGCAACTTTTAGTGATGGAGTAGCGGCGTGTCACGTAAATGCACGACTTTTCTGATGCCCATATCCTCTCCTGTAGATTGTTCCTCGCCTCATTCTGAGTGCTGTCCTCTCGAGTGCGGAAACAACAATACAATATTGGCCGCCAAGAAACTTTTGCCTTGCAGAAAGCATCCATCTTTCATGGCCCCAAAATGACAGCAATACCTTGCAATGCTTCCATGTTTGCCCATATAGAGTAGATAATGCTCCGAGAAATGCGGCCACTTTGAAATATTTTCACCAGCTTCGAGTTCGAGGGCTCAGCGACAGTACAACCACCATTGTCTCGACACGGCGGTTGGAGAGAAGAACAAAATTAAGTGCGACATGGCGGTGAGTATGAGCATGATTCCCAAGCTGCATGCGAGCGGCGTCTGCCGTCCCATCAGCGTCAATATAACCAGCAACCTCGTCACGGGCGCTAGTTTCATGCGGCTCCCGGCCATGCATCAGAAATCACCCCCACAACTGACTGCATGTGCAACCAAGCAAAGCAAAGCAATAGTTTAGCTCGCTTTGCACTGCACAACGGAAGCCATTTCTACTGTTCACGCGTACCCGGAGCTGGCTGGCTCCTAGTCCTAGTCCCTTGCCTGCGCAGCGCACGACGAAAATCGCTGTGCATCTGACATTCCGATGCAAGAGCGCGCAGGCAGACGGCTACGAATTCGCAATTTGAGTCCTCATCATTTAATCCCAAAAGGCGGCGGACCCGCCGGGCAAAAGCACCCAAAAGTAACTGTAACTGTAGCTGCCGCTGCGCTGCTCCTGTTCTGCTCGCTGACAGAAAGAGGGAATCCATGGCTAGTAGCTCCGCATGTGACCGAGCAAAGGTGGCGCCTCGTGCAGTTTCATCCCATCGGCCGTGCCGTCGACTAGCGGAAGGCAACGTTCCCGCGCGCGCATATGCTGCTGCTGCTGCTGCTGCTAGCGCTAGGTGCACTGCTGGGGTGGGCGTAGGCGCCGTCACTGTTCACCGTGCTGGCCGGGAGTGCCTGGGCCGGGGACTGCGCGCTCCCAGGGAAGCGTTGGAGGCAGCGAGGCTGGCATGTGCGGAGTAGTAGTACTGTGGGCAACAGTCCGCTCGTCGGGTGGACCGTGCATCCCGTGGTGGCGGTACGGCGACCAAGGTTGGGCCTCCACCTCGTCCTCCTGCACTTGCAGTTCCTACCTCCCCGTTGGGTTTCTTCGTCGTCTTCTACCCGAGGAAATGCTAGCTCTGTTCGTCGAAAGCAACAAGGAGACTTTTCTTTTTTGCGGGGAAAAAGCAACAAGGAGACGGTTCTGTTCATTTTTGGTGCTACGGTCAGAGGGAGCAGACTGGACAGTGATCTCTAAAGCAATGCCCCCCACACGTAAAAGTAACTCTGATTCGAGCCCGTAGAAAAATGAATAAAGAGGCAGAGATTAGTAGAATTACTAGAATGACACGCACGCTTTGCCGTGCCGAGAACTCACATTGATCATTGCTGGAAAGTTGCAAACCAACCTGCGATTGAATGGTTAGAAAAATAGTGATATCCACAGCCTATCAGGGTTCAAGTCCTGGTGCTCGCGACTCGGTCTCTCGGAGGTGCTCATAATGATTGATTGTGCGTGTGTGCCTTCACAGGGGTGAGCGTATGCACGTTCATACGAGCGTTTGCGTCTGCAGACTGTCCTGTGTTCGAATAAAATTACTGATTTTTTTTAGAAAAGGGCAAAAGATTTGTTTCATCAATTAATTAAGAAGAAGGGAGCTGAGAGTTAATTTCAGAAAAAACGATAAAAGCCAATACAAACAACCCAAAGGCATACTACTCACACAACACGAAGCACCATGAGTGCACATATGGCCCTCCTAGTGCACAACCGCGACACTCGACACTTGTGCAACACAACAAAGCTCCGGACAAGAACATCGCCCACGATAAAAACAGAGCACCCTCCTGTTGAGGAACGTTGCGTGGGAAACAAAAGATTTTCTATGCTCACCAAGATCAATCTAGGAGAAGAACATCTACGAGAGGAGAGATTGCATCTACATACCTTGTAGATCACTAAGCGGAAGCGTTAAGAAACACGATTGATGTAGTCGAATGTCTTCGCAATCCAATCACGATCCGTCCCACGAACTCCGATCCAAGTACCGAGCGGACATCACCTCCGCGTTCAACACACGTACGGCTTGATGACGCCTTCACCTCCTCGATCTAGCGCGATGGTGAAGTAGTAGCTCGACTCCTCCGGCAGCATGACGGCGTGGTGGCGATGGCGGTGGTGGAATCTCAAGAGAGCTTCGCTAAGCACTACGAAGAGGAAGATGGCTACGAGGGAGAGGAGAGGCAGCGCCGTGGCGTGGCGCGGAGATGTGCTCAAGAGGTGTGTATGCCCTCTCTCTACCTCTCTATATATAGGGGGAAGGGAGGAGGAGGGGGTGCCCTAGATCCCATCTATGGGGTGGCGGCCATAGGGGGAAACCCTAGATGGGTTTTGGGCGCCTCCCCCGTGAGCCTTGGCCCCCAAGGCAAAGGGGTTGGCTGCCCTAGGGGGCGCCCCCACCCTTTCTGGTTATGTGGGATGGGGTGAGGGGGCGCACAGCCCCTTAGTGGGCTGGTTTGCCCCCTCCCCTTGGCCCATGAGGCCCCCCAACACTTGCCGGGGCCCTCCGAAACACCTTTCGGTCATGCTGGTCATCACCCGGTATCCCAGGAATAATTCCGGACTCCAATACCCTTTGTCTTATATAGCGATCTTTGTCTCTGGACCATTTCGGAGTTCCTCGTCATGTCCTGGAACTCATCCGGGACTCCGAACAACTTTCGGTAACCACCACAATGATTCAACTATACTTATATCGTCACCAAACGTTAAGTGTGTAGACCCTGCGGGTTCGAGAACTATGCAGACATGACCGAGACACATCTACGATCAATAACCCATAGCGGGACCTGGATGCCCATACTGGTTCCTACATATTCTACGAAGATCTTATCAGTCGAAACCTCGATGTCAAGGATTTAGCTAATCCCATATGTAGTTCCTTTTCTCTATCGGGATGTTACTTGCTCGAGATTCGATCGTCGGTGAGGGAGTCCTGGATTGGGGGGTCTCCGGACAGCCGGACTATATCCATTGGCCGGACTGTTAGACTATGAAGATATAAGATTGAAGACTTCGTCTCGTGTCCGGATGGGACTCTACTTGGCATGGAAGGCAAGGTAAGCATTACGGATATGTGTATCTCCTCCTTTGTAACCGACCTTGTGTAACCCTAACCCTCCCCGGTGTCTATATAAACCGGAGGGTTTTAGTCCGTAGGACAACATTCAATCATACCATAGGCTAGCTTCTAGGGTTTAGCCTCTCTGATCTCGTGGTAGATCTACTCTTTACTACCCATATCGTCAATATTAATCAAGCAGGACGTAGGGTTTTAGCTCCATCAAGAGGGCCTGAACCTGGGTAAAACATCGTGTCCCCTGCCTCATGTTACCATCCGCCTTAGACGCACAGTTCGGGACCCCCTACCCGAGATCCGTCGGTTTTGACACCGACATTGGTGCTTTCATTGAGAGTTCCTCTGTGTCGTCGCCGTTAGGCTTGATGGCTCCTACTATCATCGATAGCGATGTAGTCCAGGGTGAGACTTTTCTCCCCGGACAGATCTTCGTGTTCGGCGGCTTTGCACTGCGGGCCAATTCGCTTGGCCATCTGGAGCAGATTGAAAGTTACGCCCCTGGCCACCAGGTCAGGTTTGGAAGCTTAAACTACACGGCCGATATCCGCGGAGACTTGATCTTTGACGGATTCGAGACTCTGCCTTGTGCGTCACGCGGTCACGATGAGTACGATTTAGCTCTACCATCAGACAATGTTAAGGAGATCGCATCGGCAGCCGCTCCGACGGTGGATGGACCCCGTCACGGAGGCCTTACCCTCAGCGGCGATCAAGCCAAACATCAACCTTACCTTGCACGAGAGCCATGTTGTTAAACTGCCGGATCCTTCTCCGGCCACGGACTCCGAACCGCCTGCGCCCGTTCCTATCGAATCTGGCTGGGCGCCGATCATGGAGTTTACCTCCGCGGATATCTTTCAACACTCGCCCTTCAGCGATATACTGAACTCATTAAGGTCTCTCTCCTTGTCAGGAGGATCCTGGCCGAACTATGTCCGGCAGGACTGGGATGCGGACGACGAAGAAATCCGCGGCCCACCCACCACCCACTTAGTAGCCACTGTCGATGACTTAACCGACATGCTCGACTTCGACTCCGAAGATATCAACGGTATGGACAACGATGCGGGAGACGAAGAGGAACCACTGCCCACAGGTCACTGGACAGCCACCTCATCATACGATATATACATGGTGGATACACCCAAAGAAGGCAATGGCGACGAGACAGCAGAGGATGACCCCTCCAAGAAGCAACCCAAGCGCCGACGTCAGCGGCGCCGCTCTAAGTCCCGCCAAAGAAAAAGTGGTGATACCGGCACAGGAGGTAATAACACTCCAGATAGTGTCAAAGACAACAACAACCCCCTCCAGCAAGATTTAGAGCAGGAGGATGGAGGAGCCAGCCCTCCTGAGAGAGCGGCAGATGGAGAGGCGGAGGATGATAATTACATGCCCCCCTCCGAAGACGAGGCAAGCCTTGGCGATGACGAATTCGCCGTGCCAGAGGATCCCGTCGAAGAAGAGCGCTTCAAGCGCCGGCTTATGGCCACGGAAAATAGCCTTAAGAAAAAGCAGCAGCAGCTTCAAGCTGATCAAGACCTGCCAGCTGACAGATGGACTGAAGTCCTTGCGGCCGAGGAATATAAACTCGAGCGCCCCTCCAAGAGTTACCCAAAATGCAGGTTGCCACCTCGACTGGAGGAAGAAGCGTATGACGCGGCTGATCGGCCACCTTGTGGCCGTGATAGAGAGGCATTCCAGCCAAAAGCTCAGCCTGCACCCCGACGCCATTCAAATAAAAAAGCATGGGGAAACACGCCAGACCTGCGAGACGTATTGGAGGACAAAGCAAAACATGCAAGATCGATCTACGGATCATGAGGGCGCGCCACTATGCGAGACGATAAACGTCACGTTGGATACAGTAAAAGTAAATCCGGCCGGGCCGAACACAGCGGGCAAGACCCATTCGAGCTGCTAGCGATATAGCCCAATACAGAGGCGCCGCACACCCCTTATGCTTCACAGACGAAGTAATGGATCATCAAATCCCAGAAGGTTTCAAACCTGTAAATATTGAATCATACGATGGCACAACAGATCCTGCGGTATGGATCGAGGATTTCCTCCTCCACATCCACATGGCCCGCGGTGATGACTTAAACGCCATCAAATATCTCCCACTAAAGCTCAAAGGACCAGCGCGGCATTGGCTTAACAGCTTGCCAGCAGAGTCCATTAGCTGTTGGGAAGATCTGGAAGCCGCATTCCACGACAACTTTCGGGGCACTTATGTGGGACCACCAGATGCCGATGACTTGAGCCACATAATTCAGCAGCGAGAAGAATCGGCCAGGCAATTCTGGACTCGGTTCCTAACAAAGAAAAATCAAATCGTCGACTGTCCGGATGGAGAGGCCCTAGCAGCTTTCAAACACAACATCCGCGATGAGTGGCTAGCCCAGCACCTTGGTCAGGAAAAGCCGAAATCTATGGCAGCCCTCACGACACTCATGACCCGCTTTTGTGCGGGAGAAGACAGCTGGCTAGCTCACAGTAACAATATGTCAAAGAACCATGGTACTTCGGATACCAAGGACGGCAATAGCAGGTCACGTCGCAACAAACATAAGCGCCGCATTAATAGCGATAATACTGAAGATACGGCAATCAATGCCGGATTCAAAGGCTCTAACCCCGGTCAGCGGAAAAAGCCATTCAAAAGAAGCACTCCGGGCCCGTCCAATTTGGACCGCATACTCGATCGCTCGTGTCAAATACATGGCACCCACTGTTGGGGAACGTTGCAGAAAACAAAAAATTTCCTACTCGTTTCACCAAGATCATCTAGGAGTTCATCTAGCAACGAGTGAATAGATGCATCTACATACCTTGTAGATCGCGAGCGGAAGCGTTCAAAGAACGGGGATGATGTAGTCGAACACGACGTGATCCAAATCACCGGAGATCCTAGCACCGAACGGACGGCACCTCCGCGTTCAACACACGTACGGAAACAGCCACGTCTCCTCCTTCTTGATCCAGCAAGGGAGGGAGGAGAGGTTGAGGGAGATGGCACCAGCAGCAGCACGACGGCGTGGTGTTGATGGAGCTGCAGTACTCCGGCAGAGCTTCGCTAAGCAATAAGGAGGTGGAGGAGGTGTTGGGGAGGGAGAAGGAGGCAACCAAAGGCCAAGGACTCAAGGTATGAAGTCCCTCCTCTCCCCCACTATATATAGGGGTGCCAAGGGGGGGTGGCCGGCCCTAGGAGATCCAATCTCCTAGGGGGTGCGGCGGCCAAGGGGGGTTTCCCTCCCCCCCAAGGCACCTAGGAGGTGCCTTACCCTCCTAGGACTCTTTCCCCCTTAAACCCTAGGCGCATGGGCCTATGTGGGGCTGGTACCCTTGGCCCAAGCAGGCCAAGGCGCACCCCCTACAGCCCATGTGGCCCCCGGGGATGGGTGTCCCCACCCGGTGGGCCCCCGGGACCCCTCCGGTGGTCCCGGTACAATACCGATAACCCCGAAACTTGTCCCGATGCCCGAAACAGGACTTCCCATATATAAATCTTTACCTCCGGACCATTCCGGAACTCCTCGTGACGTCCGGGATCTCATCCGGGACTCCGAACAACATTCGGGTTACTGCATATACATATCCCTACAACCCTAGCGTAACTGAACCTTAAGTGTGTAGACCCTACGGGTTCGGGAGACATGTAGACATGACCGAGATCGCTCTCCGGTCAATAACCAACAGCGGGATCTGGATACCCATGTTGGCTCCCACATGCTCCACGATGATCTCATCGGATGAACCACGATGTCGAGGATTTAATCAACCCCGTATGCAATTCCCTTTGTCAATCGATATGTTACTTGCCCGAGATTCGATCGTCGGTATCCCAATACCTCGTTCAATCTTGTTACCGGCAAGTCACTTTACTCGTACCGTAATGCATGATCCCGTGACCAAACACTTGGTCACTTTGAGCTCATAATGATGATGCATTACTGAGTGGGCCCAGTGATATCTCTCCGTCATACGGAGTGACAAATCCCAGTCTCGATCCATATAAAACAATAGATACTTTCGGAGATACCTGTAGTGCACCTTTATAGTCACCCAGTTACGTTGTGACGTTTGATACACCCAAAGCACTCCTACGGTATCCAGGAGTTATACGATCTCATGGTCGAAGGAAGAGATACTTTGACATTGCAAAAACTCTAGCAAACGAACTATACGATCTTGTGCTATGTTTAGGATTGGGTCTTGTCCATCGCATCATTATCCTAATGATGTGATCCCGTTATCAATGACATCCAATGTCCATAGCCAGGAAACCATGACTATCTATTGATCAACGAGCTAGTCAACTAGAGGCTTACTAGGGACATGTTGGTGTCTGTTATTCACACATGTATTACGATTTCCGGATAACACAATTATAGCATGAATAAAGACAATTATCATGAACAAAGAAATATAATAATAATGCTTTTATTATTGCCTCTAGGGCATATTTCCAACAGTCTCCCACTTGCACTAGAGTCAATAATCTAGTTACATTGTGATGAATCGAACACCCATGGAATTCTGGTGTTGATCATGTTTTGCTCTTGGGAGAGGTTTAGTCAACGGATCTGCTACATTCAGGTCTGTATGTACTTTACAAATCTCTATGTCTCCATCTTGAACATTTTCACGGATGGAGTTGAAGCGACGCTTGATGTGCCTTGTCTTCTTGTGAAACCTGGGCTCCTTGGCAAGTGCAATAGCTCCAGTGTTGTCACAGAAGAGCTTGATCGGCCCCGACGCATTGGGTATGACTCCTAGGTCGGTGATGAACTCCTTCACCCATATTGCTTCATGTGCTGCCTCCGAGGCTGCCATGTACTCCGCTTCACATGTAGATCCCGCCACGACGCTCTGCTTGCAACTGCACCAGCTTACTGCCCCACCATTCAAAATATACACGTATCCGGTTTGTGACTTAGAGTCATCCAGATCTGTGTCGAAGCTAGCGTCGACGTAACCTTTTACGACGAGCTCTTCGTCACCTCCATAAACGAGAAACATTTCCTTAGTCCTTTTCAGGTACTTCAGGATATTCTTGACCGCTGTCCAGTGTTCCTTGCCGGGATTACTTTGGTACCTTCCTACCAAACTTACGGCAAGGTTTACATCAGGTCTGGTACACAGCATGGCATACATAATAGAACCTATGGCTGAGGCATAGGGGATGACACTCATCTCTTCTATCTCTGCTGCCGTGGTCGGACATTAAGCTGAGCTCAATTTCACACCTTGCAAAACAGGCAAGAACCCTTTCTTGGACTGATCCATTTTGAACTTCTTCAAAATCTTATCAAGATATGTGCTTTGTGAAAGACCTATGAGGCGTCTTGATCTATCCCTATAGATCTTGATGCCTAATATATAAGCGGCTTCTCCAAGGTCCTTCATTGAAAAACTCTTATTCAAGTAGGCCTTAATGCTGTCCAAAAGTTCTATATCATTTCCCATCAAAAGTATGTCATCTACATATAGTATGAGAAATGCTATAGAGCTCCCACTCACTTTCTTGTAAACACAGGCTTCTCCATAAGTCTGTGTAAACCCAAACGCTTTGATCATCTCATCAAAACGAATGTTCCAACTCCGAGATGCTTGCACCAGCCCATAAATCGAGCGTTGGAGCTTGCACACCTTGTCAGCATTTTTAGGATCGACAAAACCTTCCGGCTGCATCATATACAATTCTTCCTTAAGGAAACCATTAAGGAATGCCGTTTTGACGTCCATTTGCCAAATTTCATAATCATAAAATGCGGCAATTGCTAACATGATTCGGACGGACTTCAGCTTCGCTACCGGTGAGAAAGTCTCATCGTAGTCAACCCCTTGAACTTGTCGATAACCCTTAGCGACAAGCCGAGCTTTATAGATGGTCACATTACCATCCGCGTCTGTCTTCTTCTTAAAGATCCATTTATTTTCTATGGCTCGCCGTTCTACGGGCAAGTCGGTCAAAGTCCATACTTCGTTTTCATACATGGATCCTATCTCGGATTTCATGGCTTCTAGCCATTTGTCGGAATTCGGACCCGCCATCGCTTCTTCATAGTTCGAAGGTTCACCGTTGTCTAACAACATGATTTCCAAGACAGGGTTGCCGTACCACTCTGGTGCGGAACGTGTCCTTGTGGACCTTCGAATTTCAGTAGGAGTTTGATCAGAAGTATCTTGATCATTATCATTAACTTCCTCTCTTGTCGGTGCTGGCACCTCAGGAACATTTTCTTGAGTTGCGCCATTTTCCGGTTCAAGAGGTAATACTTCATCAAGCTCTACTTTCCTCCCACTTACTTCTTTCGAGAGAAACTCTTTCTCCAGAAAGGACCCATTCTTGGCAACAAAGATCTTGCCTTCGGATCTGAGGTAGAAGATATACCCAACAGTTTCTTTAGGGTATCCTATGAAGACGCATTTTTCCGATTTGGGTTCGAGCTTTTCAGGTTGAAGTTTCCTGACATAAGCATCGCATCCCCAAACTTTTAGAAATGACAGCTTAGGTTTCTTCCCAAACCATAATTCATACGGTGTCGTCTCAACGGATTTCGACGGAGCCCTATTTAAAGTGAATGCGGCAGTCTCTAAAGCATAGCCCCAAAAAGATAGTGGTAAATCGGCAAGAGACATCATAGATCGCACCATATCTAATAGAGTGCGATTACGACGTTCGGACACACCATTACGCTGAGGTGTTCCAGGCGGCGTGAGTTGTGAAACTATTCCACATTTTCTTAAGTGTGTACCAAACTCGTGACTCAAGTATTCTCCTCCACGATCTGATCGTAGAAACTTGATTTTCCTGTCACGTTGATTCTCAACTTCACTCTGAAATTCCTTGAACTTTTCAAAGGTCTCAGACTTGTGTTTCATTAAGTAGACATACCCATATCTACTCAAGTCATCAGTGAGGGTGAGAACATAACGATAGCCACCGCGAGCCTCAACACTCATTGGACCGCACACATCAGTATGTATGATTTCCAATAAGTTGGTTGCTCTCTCCATTGTTCCTGAGAATGGAGTCTTGGTCATTTTACCCATGAGGCATGGTTCGCACGTGTCAAATGATTCGTAATCAAGAGACTCTAAAAGTCCATCAGCATGGAGCTTCTTCATGCGTTTGACACCTATGTGACCAAGGCGGCAGTGCCACAGGTATGTGGGACTATCATTATCAACCTTACATCTTTTGGTACTTACACTATGAATATGTGTAGCATTACGCTCGAGATTCATAAAGAATAAACCATTCACCATCGGAGCATGACCATAAAACATATCTCTCATATAAATAGAACAACCATTATTCTCGGATTTAAATGAGTAGCCATCTCGAATTAAACGAGATCCTGATACAATGTTCATGCTCAAACTTGGCACAAAATAACAATTATTGAGGTTCAAAACTAATCCCGTAGGCAAATGTAGAGGTAGCGTGCCGACGGCGATCACATCGACCTTGGAACCATTCCCGACGCGCATCGTCACCTCGTCCTTCGCCAGTCTCCGTTTATTCCGCAGCTCCTGTTGTGTGTTACAAATATGAGCAACGGCACCGGTATCAAATACCCAGGAGTTACTACGATTACTGGTAAGGTACACATCAATTACATGTATATCAAATATACCTTTGGTTTTGCCGGCCTTCTTGTCCGCTAAGTACTTAGGGCAGTTCCGCTTCCAGTGACCACTTTCCTTGCAATAAAAACACTCAGTCTCGGGCTTGGGTCCATTCTTTGGCTTCTTCCCGGTAACTGGCTTACCAGGCGCGGCAACATCTTTGCCGTCCTTCTTGAAGTTCTTTTTACCCTTGCCCTTCTTGAACTTAGTGGTTTTATTGATCATCAACACTTGATGTTCCTTTCTGACTTCTACCTCTGCTGATTTCAGCATAGCAAATACTTCAGGAATGGTCTTTTCCATCCCCTGCATATTGAAGTTCATCACAAAGCTCTTGTAGCTCGATGGAAGCGACTGGAGGATTCTGTCAATGACCGCATCATCCGGGAGATTAACTCCCAGCTGAGTCAAGCGGTTATGTAACCCAGACATAGTGAGTATGTGCTCACTGACAGAACTATTTTCCTCCATCTTACAGCTGAAGAATTTGTCAGAGACTTCATATCTCTCGACCCGGGCATGAGCTTGGAAAACCATTTTCAGCTCTTCGAACATCTCATATGCTCCATGTCTCTCAAAACGCTTTTGGAGCCCCGGCTCTAAGCTGTAAAGCATGCCGCACTGAACGAGGGAGTAGTCATCAGAACGTGCCTGCCAAGCGTTCATAACGTCTTGTTCTACAGGGAGAACAGGTGCGTCACCAAGCGGTGCTTGTAGGACATAATCTTTCTTGGCAGCTATGAGGATGATCCTCAGGTTCCGGACCCAGTCCGTATAGTTGCTGCCATCGTCTTTCAGCTTGGTTTTCTCTAGGAACGCGTTGAAGTTGAGGACTACGTTGGCCATTTGATCTACAAGACATATTGTAAAAATTTAGACTAAGTTCATGATAATTAAGTTCATCTAATCAAATTATAATGAACTCCCACTCAGATTTGACATCCCTTTGGTCATCTAAGTGTTACACGATCCGAGTCGACTAGGCCGTGTCCGATCATCACGTGAGACGGACTAGTCATCGTCGGTGAACATTCTCATGTAGATCGTATCTTCCATACGACTCGTGTTCGACCTTTCGGTCTCCGTGTTCCGAGGCCATGTCTGTACATGCTAGGCTCGTCAAGTTAACCCTAAGTGTTTTCGCTGTGTAAAACTGTCTTACACCCGTTGTATGTGAACGTAAGAATCTATCACACCCGATCATCACGTGGTGCTTCGAAACGACGAACTGTAGCAACGGTGCACAGTTAGGGGAGAACACTTCTTGAAATTTTGTAAGGGATCATCTTATTTACTACCGTCGTTCTAAGTAAACAAGATGCATAAAACATAATAAACATCGCATGCAATTATATAAAGTAGTGACATGATATGGCCAATATCATATAGCTCCTTTGATCTTCATCTTCGGGGCTCCATGATCATCTTGTCACCGGCATGACACCATGATCTCCATCATCATGATCTCCATCATCGTGTCTTCATGAAGTTGTCACGCCAACGACTACTTCTACTTCTATGACTAACGCGTTTAGTAATAAAGTAAAGTAGTTTACATGGCGTTCTTTAATGACACGCAGGTCATACAAAAATTAAAGACAACTCCTATGGCTCCTGCCGGTTGTCATACTCATCGACATGCAAGTCGTGATTCCTATTACAATAGCATGAACATCTCATACATGACATATAGATCATTCATCATTCATCACAACTTTGGCCATATCATATCACAAAGCACTTGCTGCAAAAACAAGTTAGACGTCCTCTAATTGTTGTTTGCAAGTTTTACGTGGCTGAAGTAGGGTTCTAGCAAGAACGTTTTCTTACCTACGTGAAACCACAACGTGATTTGTCAACTTCTATTTACCCTTCATAAGGACCCTTTTCATCGAATCCGCTTCAACTAAAGTAGGAGAGACAGACACCCGCCAGCCACCTTATGCAACTTGTGCATGTTAGTCGGTGGAACCGGTCTCACGTAAGCGTACGTGTAAGGTTGGTCCGGGCCGCTTCATCCCACAATACCGCTGAAGCAAGATAAGACTAGTAGCGGCAAGAAAGTTGACAAATCTACGCCCACAACCAATTGTGTTCTACTCGTGCAAGAAGAACTACGCATAGACCTAGCTCATGATGCCACTGTTGGGGAACGTTGCAGAAAATAAAATTTTCCTACTCGTTTCACCAAGATCATCTAGGAGTTCATCTAGCAACGAGTGAATAGATGCATCTACATACCTTGTAGATCGCGAGCGGAAGCGTTCAAAGAACGGGGATGATGTAGTCGAACACAACGTGATTCGAATCACCGGAGATCCTAGCACCGAACGGACGGCACCTCCGTGTTCAACACACGTACGGAACAGCCACGTCTCCTCCTTCTTGATCCAGCAAGGGAGGGAGGAGAGGTTGAGGGAGATGGCACCAGCAGCAGCACGACGGCGTGGTGTTGATGGAGCTGCAGTACTCCGGCAGAGCTTCGCTAAGCAATAAGGAGGTGGAGGAGGTGTTGGGGAGGGAGAAGGAGGCAACCAAAGGCCAAGGACTCAAGGTATGAAGTCCCTCCTCTCCCCCACTATATATAGGGGTGCCAAGGGGGGGTGGCCGGCCCTAGGAGATCCAATCTCCTAGGGGGTGCGGCGGCCAAGGGGGGTTTCCCTCCCCCCCAAGGCACCTAGGAGGTGCCTTACCCTCCTAGGACTCTTTCCCCCTTAAACCCTAGGCGCATGGGCCTATGTGGGGCTGGTGCCCTTGGCCCAAGCAGGCCAAGGCGCACCCCCTACAGCCCATGTGGCCCCCGGGGATGGGTGGCCCCACCCGGTGGGCCCCCGGGACCCCTCCGGTGGTCCCGGTACAATACCGATAACCCCGAAACTTGTCCCGATGCCCGAAACAGGACTTCCCATATATAAATCTTTACCTCCGGACCATTCCGGAACTCCTCGTGACGTCCAGGATCTCATCCGGGACTCCAAACAACATTCGGGTTACTGCATATACATATCCCTACAACCCTAGCGTAACTGAACCTTAAGTGTGTAGACCCTACGGGTTCGGGAGACATGTAGACATGACCGAGATCGCTCTCCGGTCAATAACCAACAGCGGGATCTGGATACCCATGTTGGCTCCCACATGCTCCACGATGATCTCATCGGATGAACCACGATGTCGAGGATTTAATCAACCCCGTATGCAATTCCCTTTGTCAATCGATATGTTACTTGCCCGAGATTCGATCGTCGGTATCCCAATACCTCGTTCAATCTTGTTACCGGCAAGTCACTTTACTCGTACCGTAATGCATGATCCCGTGACCAAACACTTGGTCACTTTGAGCTCATAATGATGATGCATTACTGAGTGGGCCCAGTGATATCTCTCCGTCATACGGAGTGACAAATCCCAGTCTCGATCCATATAAAACAATAGATACTTTCGGAGATACCTGTAGTGCACCTTTATAGTCACCCAGTTACGTTGTGACGTTTGATACACCCAAAGCACTCCTACGGTATCCAGGAGTTATACGATCTCATGGTCGAAGGAAGAGATACTTTGACATTGCAAAAACTCTAGCAAACGAACTATACGATCTTGTGCTATGTTTAGGATTGGGTCTTGTCCATCGCATCATTATCCTAATGATGTGATCCCGTTATCAATGACATCCAATGTCCATAGCCAGGAAACCATGACTATCTATTGATCAACGAGCTAGTCAACTAGAGGCTTACTAGGGACATGTTGGTGTCTGTTATTCACACATGTATTACGATTTCCGGATAACACAATTATAGCATGAATAAAGACAATTATCATGAACAAAGAAATATAATAATAATGCTTTTATTATTGCCTCTAGGGCATATTTCCAACAGTCTCCCACTTGCACTAGAGTCAATAATCTAGTTACATTGTGATGAATCGAACACCCATGGAATTCTGGTGTTGATCATGTTTTGCTCTTGGGAGAGGTTTAGTCAACGGATCTGCTACATTCAGGTCTGTATGTACTTTACAAATCTCTATGTCTCCATCTTGAACATTTTCACGGATGGAGTTGAAGCGACGCTTGATGTGCCTTGTCTTCTTGTGAAACCTGGGCTCCTTGGCAAGTGCAATAGCTCCAGTGTTGTCACAGAAGAGCTTGATCGGCCCCGACGCATTGGGTATGACTCCTAGGTCGGTGATGAACTCCTTCACCCATATTGCTTCATGTGCTGCCTCCGAGGCTGCCATGTACTCCGCTTCACATGTAGATCCCGCCACGACGCTCTGCTTGCAACTGCACCAGCTTACTGCCCCACCATTCAAAATATACACGTATCCGGTTTGTGACTTAGAGTCATCCAGATCTGTGTCGAAGCTAGCGTCGACGTAACCTTTTACGACGAGCTCTTCGTCACCTCCATAAACGAGAAACATTTCCTTAGTCCTTTTCAGGTACTTCAGGATATTCTTGACCGCTGTCCAGTGTTCCTTGCCGGGATTACTTTGGTACCTTCCTACCAAACTTACGGCAAGGTTTACATCAGGTCTGGTACACAGCATGGCATACATAATAGAACCTATGGCTGAGGCATAGGGGATGACACTCATCTCTTCTATCTCTGCTCCGTGGTCGGACATTGAGCTGAGCTCAATTTCACACCTTGCAAAACAGGCAAGAACCCTTTCTTGGACTGATCCATTTTGAACTTCTTCAAAATCTTATCAAGATATGTGCTTTGTGAAAGACCTATGAGGCGTCTTGATCTATCCCTATAGATCTTGATGCCTAATATATAAGCAGCTTCTCCAAGGTCCTTCATTGAAAAACTCTTATTCAAGTAGGCCTTAATGCTGTCCAAAAGTTCTATATCATTTCCCATCAAAAGTATGTCATCTACATATAGTATGAGAAATGCTATAGAGCTCCCACTCACTTTCTTGTAAACACAGGCTTCTCCATAAGTCTGTGTAAACCCAAACGCTTTGATCATCTCATCAAAACGAATGTTCCAACTCCGAGATGCTTGCACCAGCCCATAAATCGAGCGTTGGAGCTTGCACACCTTGTCAGCATTTTTAGGATCGACAAAACCTTCCGGCTGCATCATATACAATTCTTCCTTAAGGAAACCATTAAGGAATGCCGTTTTGACGTCCATTTGCCAAATTTCATAATCATAAAATGAGGCAATTGCTAACATGATTCGAACGGACTTCAGCTTCGCTACCGGTGAGAAAGTCTCATCATAGTCAATCCCTTGAACTTGTCGATAACCCTTAGCGACAAGCCGAGCTTTATAGATGGTCACATTACCATCCGCGTCTGTCTTCTTCTTAAAGATCCATTTATTTTCTATGGCTCGCCGTTCTACGGGCAAGTCAGTCAAAGTCCATACTTCGTTTTCATACATGGATCCTATCTCGGATTTCATGGCTTCTAGCCATTTGTCGGAATCCGGACCCGCCATCGCTTCTTCATAGTTCGAAGGTTCACCATTGTCTAACAACATGATTTCCAAGACAGGGTTGCCGTACCACTCTGGTGCGGAACGTGTCCTCGTGGACCTTCGAATTTCAGTAGGAGCTTGATCAGAAGTATCTTGATCATTATCATTAACTTCCTCTTTAGTCGGTGCAGGTGTTGGGTAACGTTGCAGAAAACAAAAAATTTCCTACTCGTTTCACCAAGATCATCTAGGAGTTCATCTAGCAATGAGTCATTGGATGCATCTACGTACCTTGTAGATCGCGAGCGGAAGCGTTCAAAGAACGGGGATGATGTAGTCGAACACGACGTGATTCGAATCACCGGAGATCCTAGCACCGAACGGACGGCACCTCCGCGTTCAACACACGTACGGAACAGCCACGTCTCCTCCTTCTTGATCCAGCAAGGGAGGGAGGAGAGGTTGAGGGAGATGGCACCAGCAGCAGCACGACGGCGTGGTGTTGATGGAGCTGCAGTACTCCGGCAGAGCTTCGCTAAGCAATAAGGAGATGGATGAGGTGTTGGGGAGGGAGAAGGAGGCAACCAAAGGCCAAGGACTCAAGGTATGAAGTCCCTCCTCTCCCCCACTATATATAGGGGTGCCAAGGGGGGGTGGCCGGCCCTAGGAGATCCAATCTCCTAGGGGGTGCGGCGGCCAAGGGGGGTTTCCCTCCCCCCCAAGGCACCTAGGAGGTGCCTTACCCTCCTAGGACTCTTGCCCCCTTGAACCCTAGGCGCATGGGCCTATGTGGGGCTGGTGCCCTTGGCCCAAGCAGGCCAAGGCGCACCCCCTACAGCCCATGTGGCCCCCGGGGATGGGTGGCCCCACCCGGTGGGCCCCCGGGACCCCTCCGGTGGTCCCGATACAATACCGATAACCCCGAAACTTGTCCCGATGCCCGAAACAGGACTTTCCATATATAAATCTTTACCTCCGGACCATTCCGGAACTCCTCGTGACGTCCGGGATCTCATCCGGGACTCCGAACAACATTTGGGTTACTGCATATACATATCCCTACAACCCTAGCGTAACTGAACCTTAAGTGTGTAGACCCTACGGGTTCGGGAGACATGTAGACATGACCGAGATCGCTCTCCGGTCAATAACCAACAGCGGGATCTGGATACCCATGTTGGCTCCCACATGCTCCACGATGATCTCATCGGATGAACCACGATGTCGAGGATTTAATCAACCCCGTATGCAATTCCCTTTGTCAATCGATATGTTACTTGCCCGAGATTCGATCGTCGGTATCCCAATACCTCGTTCAATCTTGTTACCGGCAAGTCACTTTACTCGTACCGTAATGCATGATCCCGTGACCAAACACTTGGTCACTTTGAGCTCATAATGATGATGCATTACTGAGTGGGCCCAGTGATATCTCTCCGTCATACGGAGTGACAAATCCCAGTCTCGATCCATATAAAACAATAGATACTTTCGGAGATACCTGTAGTGCACCTTTATAGTCACCCAGTTACGTTGTGACGTTTGATACACCCAAAGCACTCCTACGGTATCCAGGAGTTATACGATCTCATGGTCGAAGGAAGAGATACTTTGACATTGCAAAAACTCTAGCAAACGAACTATACGATCTTGTGCTATGTTTAGGATTGGGTCTTGTCCATCACATCATTATCCTAATGATGTGATCCCGTTATCAATGACATCCAATGTCCATAGCCAGGAAACCATGACTATCTATTGATCAACGAGCTAGTCAACTAGAGGCTTACTAGGGACATGTTGGTGTCTGTTATTCACACATGTATTACGATTTCCGGATAACACAATTATAGCATGAATAAAGACAATTATCATGAACAAAGAAATATAATAATAATGCTTTTATTATTGCCTCTAGGGCATATTTCCAACACCCACGACAAGCCAGCCAACCACACCAACAGGGATTGTTGGGTGTCCAAGAAGGCCGGCAAGTTAATTGCCCAAGACAAAGATAAGGGGCTACATAGCAATGACGAGGAAGAGCCCCGGCAGCCGAACACCGTAGGACAGAAGAGGTTCCCCCCACAAGTGCGGACGGTGAACATGATATACGCAACCCACATCCCCAAGAGGGAGCGGAAGCGTGCGCTCAGGGACGTATATGCGTTGGAGCCAGTCGCCCCAAAGTTCAACCCATGGTCCTCCTATCCGATCACCTTCGATCGCAGGGACCACCCCACTAGTATCCGTCATGGCGGATTCGCCACACTGGTCCTAGACCCAATCATTGACGGATTTCACCTCACTCGAGTCCTTATGGATGGCGGCAGCATCCTGAACCTGCTTTATCAGGACACAGTGCGCAAAATGGGTATAGACCCCTCAAGGATCAAACCCACAAAAACGACCTTTAAAGGCGTTATTCCAGGCGTAGAGGCCTATTGCACAGGCTCAATTACACTGGAAGTGGTCTTCGGATCCCCGGATAACTTCCGAAGCGAAGAATTAATCTTCGATATAGTCCCATTCCGCAGTGGTTATCATGCACTGCTCGGGCGAACCGCATTTGCGAGATTCAATGCGGTACCGCATTATGCATACCTCAAGATCAAGATGCCAGGACCTCGTGGGGTTATTACAGTTAATGGAAACATAGCGCTCTCTCCGAACGGAGGAGCACACTGCGGCCCTCGCAGCAGAAGCGCAAAGCAGCCTCTCAAGGCAATCCACGAGTTCGGCATTTCAAGACCCGGACACCTTCAAGCGCGCTCGGAGTAATCGACCGCCTAGCACGATCTGAGCTCGCGTAGCAATGCGACCCCCACCCCAGTCCCAGCCAAACGGCGAGATCCGTGCCACGCGTACATAATTACGCATTAAAAATACCATGGGCATAGGTGGGGAGGGGGCACAACTACGGCACGCCCCAAGACGCGGCTTAAACCGCACTAGGGGCTTCCCGCTTTGTTATTTTTCTCTTTTTCAGGACTTTAATCTCTGGAAACCCTGTCCGGCAGCATGATTGCCGAACACATGATGCAGCAACCAAGGAGGCAAAAAGCTACGTCACACCACGGAATTCCCATGTGGCTTACGATAACGAGTGAAATATTTGCTTTAATAATATTCCCCAGCTTGCCCTTGGAAGGGACATAGTCCTACTTTTTGCTCATTGCACTATCTGTATCATTCTGCTTTAACGCACCTTTTTGAATAAACAATGCATAACATTATGACTATTATTGCATTCTTGTTTTATATATATGTGTTCATTAATGACGCCTTGCAACCGTACACTTTGGTACGACCAATACACCAAGGGCTTACGTACCCCACAAAAGGGTGTGAGAAGTCAGAACACTTTCACAAGTGCGGCACCCCGAACTTATAGCATTATATGCATCAGCTCCGAATCATGTCTTTGGTCAAATGTTGGGTTTGCACGGCTCCTATGTTTTGGTACCTTACGTTCCGTTCTATCGGCTAAGGTAGCGCTAGGAGAACTACTGCGATTGTGCCCCGGTTCTGCTGGGCTAAGCACCTTAGTAGAGAAAGCTAAAACTGACTGTCATGATAAGGCGAGAGACTAGTCGCTGTTCGGCGAGGTTTCGAGTCCCTAAAGACTTATGCCACTTAGAGTGAGGGACCGGCCCTGTCCGGCTTAAAGGCGTGTATCGCACCCCGAATTCGGCCTTCCGAATACCAGGGGCTTCATTGAAATTTAAAATTATAGAATTCTATGGCTAAGTGAGAGTGATAAAGCATTATTAGTCCGGTTGCCTTGTTCGTTGTGCTGAGCACCTCCCTCGAAGGACCCAAAAACGGGAACAAGAGTGCTCAGGTTTATCCCGAACACCCCAGCACTCGCGGCATGGGGGCAGAAGTCGAGGACCAGCCATCTCTCAGATTGGATAAACAGCCAAACAGAAGGTAATATTTTAAATTCAAACAAGCGTTGCATAGCGCATATGAACAAGTTTTCATAAATACAGGATCACACGAGCAAGTTTCACTCAAATATTACATCTTTCGTGCACTCGTCCGCTATGAGACAGGCACCCTTCAGAACACCCTCGTAGTACATCTCGGGGTGGCGATGCTCCTTGCCCTCCGGCGGCCCTTCCTTGATCAGCTTTACGGCGTCTAGCTTGACCCATTGCAACTTCACACGGGTGAAAGCCCGGCGTGCACCTTCAATGCAGACGGATCGCTTGACGACCTCCAGCCGCGGGCAGGCATCCACAAGCCGCCTCACCAGGCCGAAGTAGCTGTTCGGAAGGGCGTCGCCAGGCCACAGCCGGACTATAAATCCCTTCATGGCTTGTTCGGCTGCCTTGTGTAGCTCGACCAGCTGCTTTAGCTGGTCGCTCATAGGCACCGGGTGTTCGGTCCCAGTATACTGAGACCAGAACAGCTTCTCCGTTGAGATTCCCTTCTCGGCCTGGTAAAATTGTGCGGCATCGGACACACTGCGGGGCAAATCTGCGAATGCTCCTGGAAAGCTCCGGATTCGGGTAAGTAATAGGTAATTTACTTTCACATGCTTGCTTTGCATATAGAATGCCTTACCCACCGCTATCTTCTTCATCGCATCAATCTCCTGGAGGGCCCTTTGGGCTTCGGGCTTGGCATTCTTCGCGCTCTCAAGGGCCGCGACAAGCTCAGACTCCCGCGTCTTCGAGTCAAGCTCCAATGCCTCGTGCTTTGTCACGAGAGCTTGGAGCTCTTGTTGCACCTCGCCCACCCACGCCTCCTGCTTTTCTCGCTCGGTGCGCTCCTTGGCCGCTTTGTTTTCGGCCTCGGACATCGCTTGCTTTAGGGTCGCCACTTCGGCTATGGCCCCTGGCAAATTCATGATGATCCTGTCATTTTGCAATCGCATTCTTTTTATACATATCCATAGACTAGGTATTACTTACCTTTGTTCTCCTTGAGCTGCCTCTTGGCAAGGCCGAGCTCGTCCTGGGACCCTTTAAGGTCCTGCTTCAGTACGGCGACCTCCGCAGTCAGCGCGGCTGATGCCAGCAGCGAAGCCTGCATATGCATATTGACATACTTATATTAGACTCCTGCGATATTGTTTGATCCTCTGTTCGGCTTTTCTTTGTGAACACCGAACAGAGCATCAGGGGCTACTGTCTATGCGGTAATATTTTTCCTATATTTTAAACACTTACCTCAAAGCCTGTTAGAAGGCTGGCACAGGCTTCAGTCAACTCGCTCTTGGCGGACTAAACCTTCTGGATCACCGCACTCATAATAATGTGGTGCTCCTCGTCGATGGAAGCGCTGCGAAGCGCTTCCAGCAGATTGTCCGGCGCCTCTGGATGGACAGAGGTCACCGGTACAGGCGTCTTGCCCCTCTTGGAAGGAGGTCGCCTGCCCGAGTCCGAAACCACTGGAGGTTCCGGCGCGGTGTTCGGCTCAGGGCCGAACTCGGAGCCCTCAGGGGCCTTGTCCCCTCTACTCCCAGAATTCGGAAGGCCGCCTTGAGGCACCTCCGGGACTGTCTCCCCTCGACCCGGTGCCTCTTGAGACAATACCTCGGCGTCGTCCGCAAGGTGAGGGGAGGTGGCGGTCGAAACTGGATCGCTATCCATATCCGACGAGCCCAGGGAGCCGTCCGACGATACATTGATACGGGCTCGTGGCGGCCTGCATAATCATATTCAGCGTTAGGTAAAGCAGTGCGACAAAGGAATGCTATGAGTTACTCTGGTATCCGAATACTTACGACTTCCCCAGGAGCTTGGCCCTGGGCAGCCACTCGTCTTCGCCGTCGGCGGCGCTGGTGGAGCTGTCCGGAAGGAGAGTCCTTCCCTTCTTGGACCCTTCAGCCTCCCCAGTTGGGGCGGCCTTCCTTTTCTTGTCTCCCCCGTATGGAGGGGGAGATCTTCTTCTGCCTCCTCATCTTCGGGGGAGGAGTGCGCCGTAGAGTCATCAGACGGTGAGTCCGATGACGCCTGGCATCGGGAACTCTTTCGGGTTCCCTTGGCCTTCTTGGTCCTCTCCGGCACCTTGTAAGGAGCCGGAGTCAGCATCTTTGTCAGAAGAGTGTCTGTTGGGCCGTCGGGCAATGGAGCCGGACAGTCGATCTGTCCGGCTGTCTCCTACCAGTCCTGTCAAAGGTACGGGAGTTTAGATCCCGCATGGAGTCAAACTATGAAAAACAAGTATCCTGTAAGAGGTAAAACAGCTTACCGCACTAGCTTGGCGCTTCGCACTGAATCCGCGATCCTCAGTAGTGGGAGGGGGAACCTCGGCGCTCTTGAATAGCACCTTCCAGGCATCTTCGTGAGTTGTGTCGAAGAGCCTGTTCAGAGTTCGGTGCTACGCCGGGTCGAACTCCCACAAGTTGAAAGCCCGTTGTTGGCACGGGAGGATCCGGCGGTTGAGCATGACCTGGACTACGTTGACGAGTTTGAGCTTCTTGTTCACCATGTTTTGAATACATGTTTGGAGTCCGGTCAGCTCTCCCGAACTACCCCAAGACAGGCCCTTCTCTTGCCAGGAGGTGAGCCGCATGGGGAAGCCAGATCGGAACTCGGGGGACGCTGCCCATTTAGGGTCACGCGGCTCGGTGATGTAGAACCACCCCGATTGTCACCCCTTTATGGTCTCCACGAAGGAGCCCTCGAGCCATGTGACGTTGGGCATCTTGCCCACCATGGCGCCTCTGCACTCCGCCTGGCGGCCGCTCACTACCTTCGGCTTGACATTGAAAGTCTTCAGCCATAAGCCGAAGTGGGGCTTGATGCGGAGGAAGGACTCGCACACGACGATAAACACCGAGATGTTGAGGATGAAGTTCGGGGCCAGATCGTGGAAATCCAGACCGTAGTAGAACATGAGCCCCCGGACGAATGGGTGGAGAGGGAATCCCAGTCCGCGGAGGAAATGGGTAAGGAACACTACCCTCTCATGGGGCCTGGGGGTGGGGATGAGCTGCCCCTCGTCTGGGAGCCGGTGCGCGATGTCGTCGGGCAGGTATCCGGCTCTCCTCAGCTTCTTGATGTGTCCCTCCGTGACGGAGGAGACCATCCACCTGCCTCCCGCTCCGGACATGGTTGGAGAAGGTCGAGGTGGGAAATGCGAACTTGGGCGCTGGAGCTTGAGTGTGCGAAAATGGATGAGCAAAGGAGGAAGAAGGCGTGGATGAAAAGGTAAATCCTTATCCCTTTATATGGGCGGACGAAAACTATGCGTCCCCACTAGCCTGGTAAAACTCGCTTATCCCCCAAGCACCGTAATCGATGGCGCGGTTGGGTTACCCACACCCGTATTGATGAGAATCCCATGATAAGGGGACACGATCTCTACTTTGACAAGACGTGTCAAAAAACTGCCTCGCGTTATGTGCGGGGCTAGTTCAAGGAAACAGTTCGAATAATCACCGGGCCGTGACATAATGTCGTGTTGCCAAAACAAGTCAGCAAATTGGATTTGTGGAAATATTATTCTCTGTACGGTGGTATGTGGAACTTATTTTGCAGGGTCGGACACTATCCTTGTATTCAAATTCTTCCGTGGTGTATTCGGAGGAGGAACCCGCCTTGCAATGCCGAAGACAATACTGCACGCCGGACTCATTGTCATTGAAAGCCTGGTTCAGGGGCTACTGAGGGAGTCCTGGATTGGGGGGGGTCTCCGGACAGCCGGATTATATCCATTGGCCGGACTGTTAGACTATGAAGATATAAGATTGAAGACTTCGTCTCGTGTCCGGATGGGACTCTACTTGGCGTGGAAGGCAAGCTAGACAATACGGATATGTGTATCTCCTCCTTTGTAACCGACCTTGTGTAACCCTAACCCTCCCCGGTGTCTATATAAACCGGAGGGTTTTAGTCTGTAGGACAACATACAATCATACCATAGGCTAGCTTCTAGGGTTTAGCCTCTCTGATCTCGTGGTAGATCTACTCTTGTACTACCATATCATCAATATTAATCAAGCATGATGTAGGGTTTTACCTCCATCAAGAGTGCCCGAATCTGGGCAAAACATTGTGTCCCCTGCCTCCTGTTACCATCCGCCTTAGAGGCACAGTTTGGGACCCCCTACCCGAGATCCGCCGGTTTTGACACCGACAGTCGGTATGTCCATACCTAGTTCAGTCCCGTTACTGTCAAGTCTCTTTATTCGTTCCATAATACAAGATCCCGTGGCTAACTCATTAGTCACATTGCTTGCAAGCTCATTGTGATACTGTATTACCGAGTGGGCCCTGAGATACCTCTCCGTCATACGGAGTAACAAATCCCAGTCTTGATCCATGCCAACTCAACAGACACCTTCGGAGATACCTGTAGAGCACCTTTATAGTCACCTAGTTACGTTGCGACATTTTGTACACACAAGGTACTCCTCCAGTGTTAGTGAGTTGCATGATCTCATGGTCATAGGACATATACTTGACATGCAGAAAACGATAGCAATAAACTTGACATGATCATATGCTACATTCATAGTCTGGGTCTCGTCCATCACATCATTCTCCTAATGATGTGATCCCATTATCAAATGACAACTCATGTCTATGAATAGGAAACCATAGCCATCTTTGATCAACGAGCTATCCCAGTAGAGGCTTACTAGGGACATGTTGTTGTCTATGTATCCACACATGCATTTGAGTTTCCAGTCAATACAATTATAGCATGGATAATAAACGATTATCATGAACAAGAAAATATAATATAACCACTTTATTATTGCGTCTAGGTCATATTTCCAACAGTCTCTCACTTTCACTAGAGTCAATAAGGAAGACCATCACTCGTCCCTAACAGCCACTCATAAGGAAGACAATCAGTAAATAAATCATGCTCCGACTTCATCACATAACAGTTCACCATACGTGCATGCTACGGGAATCACAAACTTTAACACAAGTATTTCTCAAATTCACAATTAATCACTAGCATGACTCTAATATCACCATTTTTATATCTCAAAACAACCATAAAGAATCAAACTTCTCATAGTATTCAATGCACTTTATATGAAAGTTTTTATTATATCCCTCGTTGATGCCTACCATATTAGGACTAAATTTATAACCAAAGCAAATCACCATGCTGTTTAAAGACTCTCAAAATAATATAAGTGAAGCATGAGAGTTCAACAATTTCTATAAAATAAAACTACCGCCATGCTCTAAAAAGATATAAGTGAAGCACTAGAGCAAAATTGCCTAGCTCAAAAGATATAAGTGAAGCACATAGAGTATTCTTATAAATCACGATTCATGTGTGTCCCTCTCGAAAGGTGTGTACAGCAAGGATGATTGTGGAAAACTAAAAAGCAAAGACTCAAATCATATAAGACGCTCCAAGCAAAACACATATCATGTGGTGAATAAAAATATAGCCTCAAGTAAAGTTACTGATTGACGAAGACGAAAGAGGGGATGCCTTCCGGGGCATCCACAAGCTTAAGCTCTTGGTTGTCCTTGAATATTACCTTGGGGTGCCTTGGGCATCCCCAATCTTAGGCTATTGACACTCCTTATTCCATAGTCCATCAAATTCTTACCCAAAACTTGAAAACTTCACAACACAAAACTCAACAGAAAATCTCATAAGCTCTGTTAGTATAAGAAAATAAATCTCCACTTTTGGTACTGTTGTGAACTCATTCTTTATTTATATTAGAGTAATATCTACTGTATTCCAACTTTTCCATGGTTCATACCCCCCGATACTACTCACAGAATCATCAAAATAAGCAAACAACACATAAAAAATAGAATCTGTCAAAAACAGAGCAGTCTATAGTAATCTGCAACTCTCGAATACTTCTGTAACTCCAAAAATTCTGAAAAAATAGGAAAACATAAGCAATTTGTTTATTAACCTTCTGAAAAAAGAATCAGTATTTTATCACGCTTATGTTAAAAATGAGAATTATTTCTTGAGTGCAAAAGTTTCTGTTTTTCAGCAAGATCAAATCAACTATCACCGTAAGCCATCCGAAAGGTCTTACTTGGCACAAACGCTAATTAAAATACAAAAATCTAAGCAGAGGCTAGATGAATTATTTATTGCAAATCAGAAAGTAAATATATTGGGTTGTCTCCCAACAAGCGCTTTTTCTTTAAAGCCTTTTAGCTAGGCATTGAGATTTTAATGATGCTCACACGAAAGACAAGAATTGAAGAGCATCATATAACACGTGACAAACACATCTAAGTCTAACATACTTCCTATTCATAGGCATTATATAAGCAAACAAATTATGAAGACAAGAAAAAACTAGCATATGAGAGGAAGAAGAAAGAAACAATAGCAATCTCAACATAACGATGATCACTAGACCAACTGTTCAAGACATGACACCATTGGTTTACAAAGCAGAGAGAAACATTACAGCGGCCATGTCCTTGATGTCATATGTTGGCAAACTGGCCCTCATGAACTCGATGATCACCTCTCTGAATATGTTCTCTACGGGCACCATTAGGCTCCCCAAAAAAATTGTGGCTCAACTAGATAAGATCAGAAGACACTGCTTGTGGAGGAAAAGGACTGATGATGGGATCAAATGCAACTCTCTTGCGGCCTGGGACATGGTGTGCAGACCGAAGAAGAGCGGAGGCTTGGGGATCATTAATTTACGTGTTCAAAACGATGCCTTGCTGCTCAAGTTCCTTCATAAGTTCTACAACAGACAAGATATACCCTGGGTAAACTTAATTTGGGAGTCTTATTACAACAGCTCAGTCCCTCATGCCCAAGACCCTTGTGGTTCTTTTTGGTGGAAAGATCTAATCCAACTCATGCCCGTCTATAGAGGAGTGACAACAGTTCAAACAGGGGATGGGTCTTCGGCCCTCTTCTGGAAAGATAATTGGAACCAATCAATTTATGCCGAAGAATATCCCAGGGGCATCTCCTACACATTAAATGAAGACATCTCGGTTAAAGACCTCCTGACGTCTGCTGACCTGCATGTGAACTTTCAACTTCCACTCTCAATACAGGCAAGGGTTGAACTACGACAGATTCAATCTGAGGTGGCCACGGTCACCCCACTTAACATACATGACACCTGGAAATGCGTTTGGGGGGTGACACTTTTAAGACCACTGCCTACTACAGTTTCTTCTTTAGAGAGGTGGTTGCACATCAGGCATTCAAGTGGCTCTGGAAAGACAAATGCATACCCAAGATCAAAGTTTTTGGGTGGTTCCTATTGTCTGATCACCTCAATACTAGAAACATGCTCAAAAGACGACACTACAATATTGGTACCAACCTAGACTACCATCTTTGTGGCCAGCATGTAGAGGAAACCGTGGAACATTTATTCTTTGATTGCACTTTTAGCCAAGAATGTTGGAGAACCCTTGGATTCCACTGGTCCACGCATAACCATAGACTACAGCTGATAAGTCACCAGAAAAACCTTCACCCCCGAAAGATGTGGATAGATATTTTCTTGATCTCTACTTGGAGCCTCTGGAAAGAATGCAACAACCACCATTTCAGAAAGGTGAATGTTGGGGAACGCAGTATTTCAAAAAAAATCCTACGATCACGCAAGACCTATCTAGGAGATGCATATCAACGAGAGGGGGAGAGTATGTCTACGTACCCTCGGAGACTGAAAGCGGAAGCGTTATGAAACGTGGTTGATGTAGTCGAACGTCTTCGCGATCCAACCGATCAAGTACCGAACGCACGGCACCTCCGTGATCTGCACATGTTCAGCTCGGTGACGTCCCTCGTACTCTTGATCCGGCAGAGGCCGAGGGAGAGTTTCGTCAGCACGACGGCGTGATGACGGTGATGATGAAGTTACCGATGCAGGGCTTCGCCTAAGCACTACAACGATATGACCGAGGTGGAAATCTGTAGAGGGGGGCACCGCACACGGCTAACAACTGTCAACTTGTGTGTCTATGGGGTGCCCCCCTCCCCCGTATATCAAGGAGGGGAGGGCCGGCCCTCTCTATGGCGTGCCCAAGGGGGAGTCCTACTCCCAGCAGGAGTAGGTTTCCCCCCTTCCCTAGTTGGAGTAGGAGAAGAATTAAGAGGGAGAGGGAGGGAAGGAAAGGGGGGGCACCCAATTCAGACCGGGTTTGGGGGGGGGGGGCTCGACATGGCCGCCTCCTCCTCTCTCCCACTAAGGCCCAATAAGGCCCATTGACTCCCCGGGGGGTTCCGATAACCCCCCGGTACTCCGGTAAATGCCCGGACTCATCTGGAACCATTCCCATTTCCAAACATGGCCTTCCAATATATCAATCTTTATGTCTTGACCATTTTGAGACTCCTCATCCTGTCTGTGATCACATCCGGGACTCCGGACTACCTTTGGTACATCAAAACACATAAACTCATAATACCGATCGTCATCAAACGTTAAGTGTGCGGACCCTACGGGTTCGAGAACTATGTAGACATGACCGAGACTCACTTCCGGTCAATAACCAACAATGGAACCTGGATGCTCATATTGGTTCCTAAATATTCTATGAAGATCTTTATCGGTCAAACCGCATAACAACATACGTTGTTCCCTTTGTCATCGGTATGTTACTTGCCCGAGATTCGATCGTCGGTAGCTCAATATCTAGTTCAATCTCGTTACCGGCAAGTCCGTTTACTCGTTCCATAATGCATCATCCCGCAACTAACTCATTAGTTACATTGCTTGCAAGGCTTATAGTGATGTGCATTACTGAGAGGGCCCAGAGATACCCCTCCAACAATTGGAGTGACAAATCCTGATCTCGATCTATGTCAACTCAACAAACACCATCAAAGACACCTGTAGAGCATCTTTATAATCACCCAGTTGCATTGCAACGTTTGATAGCACACTAAGTGTTCCTCCGTGAAAGGATCGATATAGTTGACTAGAGGGGGGGTGAATTGGTAACTAACAATTTTTAGCTTTTCTTTACCAATTTAAACTTTGCATCAAAGTAGGTTGTCTAGATATGCAACTAGGTGAGCAACCTATGTGATGCAACAACAATAAGTAAACAAGCGAGCAAGGGAAGTAACACAAGATAAGCTTGCACGAGTAAAGGGATGAGATAACCAAGAGTGGAGTCAGTGCAGACGAGGATGTGTTACCGAAATTCCTTCCTTTTGAGAGAAAGTACGTCTCCGTTGGAGCAGTGTGGAGGCACAATGCTCCCCAAGAAGCCACTAGGGCCACCGTATTCTCCTCACGCCCTCACACAATGCGAGAAGCCGTGATTCCAATATTGGTGCCCTTGAAGGCGGCGATCGAACCTTTACAAACAAGGTTGGGGCAATCTCCACAACTTAATTGGAGGCTCCCAACAACACCACGAAGCTTCACCATATAGTTCCGCGTTGACCTCAACCGTCTAGGATGCTCAAACACCCAAGAGTAACAAGATCCACGAGGGATTAGTGGGGGGAATCAAATATCTCTTGGTGGATGTGTAGATCTAGGCCTTCTCAACCAATCCCTAGGAGATCAACAAGTTTGATCAGCTAGGGAGAGAGATCAGGCGAAAATGGAGCTTAGAGCAACAATGGAGCTTAGAGGTGTGATACGTCTCCAACGTATCTATAATTTGTTATTGTTCCATGCTATATTATATTCTGTTTTGGACATTATTGGGCTTTATTATACACTTTTATATTATTTTTGGGACTAACCTATTAACCGAAGGCCCAGCCTAGAATTACTGTTTTTTTTTTGCCTATTTTAGGGTTTCGCAGAAAAATAATATCAAACGGAGTCCAAACGGAATGAAACCTTCGGGAACGTGATTTTCGGAACAAACATGATCCAGAGGACTTGGACCCTACGTCAAGACATCAACCAGGAGGCCACGAGGTAGGGGGCACGCTACCCCCCTGGGCGCGCCCTCCACCCTCGTGGGCCCCTTGTTGCTCCACCGACGTACTCCTTCCTCCTATATATACCTACGTACCCCCAAACTACCAGAGACAGAGCCAAAACCCTAATTCCACCGCGTAACTTTCTGTATCCATGAGATCCATCTTGGGGCCTTTTCTGGAGCTCCGCTGGAGGGTGCATCGATCACAGAGGGCTTCTACATCAACACCATAGCCCCTCCGATGAAGTGTGAGTAGTTTACTTCAGACCTACGGGTCCATAGTTATTAGCTAGATGGCTTCTTCTCTCTTTTCGGATCTCAATACAAAGTTCTCCCCCTCTCTTGTGGAGATCTATTCGATGTAATCTTCTTTTGCGGTGTGTTTGTTGAGACCGATGAATTGCGGGTTTATGATCAAGTTTATCTATGAACAATATTTGAATCTTCTCTGAATTCTTTTATGTATGATTAGTTATCTTTGCAAGTCTCTTCGAATTATCAGTTTGGTTTGGCCTACTCGATTGATCTTTCTTGCAATGGGAGAAGTGATTAGCTTTGGGTTCAATCTTGCAGTGTCCTTTCCCAGTGACAGTAGGGGCAGCAAGGCATGTATTGTATTGTTGCCATCGAGGATAACAAGATGGGGTTTATATCACATTGCATGAGTTTATCCCTCTACATCATGTCATCTTGCTTAAAGCGTTACTCTGTTCTCTTGAACTTAATACTCTAGATGCATGCTGGATAGCGGTCGATGTGTGGAGTAATAGTAGTAGATGCAGGCAGGAGTCGGTCTACTTGTCTCGGGCGTGATGCCTATATACATGATCATACCTAGATATTCTCATAACTATGCTCAATTCTGCCAATTGCTCAACAGTAATTTGTTCACCCACCGTAAATACTTATGCTCTTGAGAGAAGCCACTAGTGAAACCTATGGCCCCGGGTCTATCTTCCATCATATTAATCTTCCAATACTTAGTTATTTTTATTGCCTTTTATTTTACTTTGCATCTTTATCATAAAAATACCAAAAATATTATCTTATCATATCTATCAGATCTCACTCTCGTAAGTGACCGTGTAGGGATTGACAACCCCTTATCGCGTTGGTTGCGAGGATTTATTTGTTTGTGCAGGTGCGAGGGACTCGTGCGTGGCCTCTATCGGTGTCAAAACCGGCGGATCTCGGGTAGGGGGTCCCCAACTGTGCGTCTAGGCCGGATGGTAACAGGAGGCAAGGGACACGAAGTTTTACCCAGGTTCGGGCCCTCTCGATGGAGGTAAAACCCTACGTCCTGCTTGATTAATATTGATGATATGGGTAGTACAAGAGTAGATCTACCACGAGATCAGAGAGGCTAAACCCTAGAAGCTAGCCTATGGTATGATTGTTGATGTGTATGTTGTCCTACGGACTAAAACCCTCCGGTTTATATAGACACCGGATAGGGTTAGGGTTACATAGAGTCGGTTACAATGGTAGGAGATCTGAACATCCGTATCGCCAAGCATGCCTTCCACGCCAAGGAAAGTCCCTTCCGGACACGGGACGGAGTCTTCAATCTTGTATCTTCATAGTCCAGGAGTCCGGCTGAAGGTATAGTTCGGCTATCCGAACACCCCCTAATCCAGGACTCCCTCAGCCTCCTACTGGATTGATACCTTGGTTCTCAAAAACTGAGGGAAATACTTATGCTACTTTGCTGCATCACCCTTTCCTCTTTAAGGGAAAACTAACGCAAGTGCTCAAGAGGTAGCAAGAAGGATTTCTGGCGCCGTTGCCGGGGAGGTTCGCGCAAGACAAGTCAAGATTTGGCTCCCGACAACGAGTCATTTCTGGCACCGTTGCCGGGGAGGTCTACTCAAAAGTCAACACACCAAGTACCCGTCACAAACCCTTATCTCCCGCATTACATTATTTGCCATTAGCCTCTCGTTTTCCTCTCCCCCACTTCACCCTTGCAGTTTTATTGGCCCTCTCTCTGTCCATCCTCCCTCTCTTTCTCCGTTTGCCTCTTTTTGCCCATCTCTCGTTTTCTTGTGTGTTGGATTGCTTGCTTGCCACGATGGCTCTACCTAGATTTGGTTATCTTCACCTTAAAAGGTTAGAAGAGATTGAAAGCAACATTAGGAGTTTTATGGTTTTACAATTTGAGCATAACAATTTCTTTAGAAATGAGCTTAAAGAACAAAAAAGTTTTATGGGTTATATGAATAAAGAGCTCGATGATATGTCTAAAGAATTTGATGGTTTGAAATCTTAGATTGCTCATCTTGAGAAGTTAATAGCTGAAGTTTCGGATAAGCAAGCCACTTTAGTTAATAACATGGCCGCTAAGCTAGAATTTTTTTGGAAGATAAAGATGAAGATCTAAAAGTTATTGATGTGTCCCCTATTAAATATTTGTTTTGCAATATGAATCTTGATAATGATGGGACTGAATGTGATCCACCTTTGCCTAGACGGCGTTCCAAAAATCTAGAGTCTTTAGATCTTGATGCTAAAATTGTTAAAAGTGGGATTGAAGAAGTCAAAACTTTAAATAGTAATTAACCCACTATTTTGGATTTCAAGGAATTTAATTATGGTAATTGCTCTTTTACAGATTGTATTTCCTTGTTGCAATCCGTGCTAAATTCTCCTCATGCTTATAGTCAAAATAAAGCTTTTACTAAACATACCATTGATGCTTTGATGCAATCTTATGAAGAAAAACTTGAGTTGGAAGTTTCTATCCCTAGAAAACTTTATGATGAGTGGGAATCTACTATTAAAATTAAAATTAAAGATCATGAATGTTATGCTTTGTGTGATTTGGGTGCTAGTGTTTCCACGATTCCAAAGACTTTGTGTGATTTGCTAGGTTTCCGTAATTTTGATGATTGCTCTTTAAACTTGCACCTTGCGGATTCCACTATTAAGAAACCTATGGGAAGAATTAATGATGTTCTTATTGTAGAAAATAGGAATTATGTGCCCATAGATTTTATTGTTCTTGACATAGATTGCAATCCTTCATGTCATATTATTCTTGATAGACCTTTCCTTAGAACGATTGGTGCAATTATTGATATGAAGGAAGGGAATATTAGATTCCAATTTCATTAAGGAAAGGAATGGAACACTTTCCTAGAAAGAAAATAAAATTACCATATGAATATATTATGATAGCCACTTATGGATTGCCTACCAAAGATGGCAATACCTAGATCTCTCATTGCTTTTATGCCTAGCTAGGGGCGTTAAACGATAGCGCTTGTTGGGAGGCAACCCAATTTTATTTTTATTCCTTGATTTTTGCTCCTGTTTAGTAATAAATAATTTATCTAGCCTCTGTTTTGGTTGTGTTTTTTGTGTTTAATTAGTGTTTGTGCCAAGTAGAACCGTTGGGAAGACTTGGGGAAAGTCTTTTTAATCTTGCTGTAAAAAAACAGAAACTTTAGCGCTCACGATAATTGCTGCCATTTTTATTTGGAAAGTGATATTTAGTTAATTATTTTTTAAGATTATTAATAGATAAATTCCTCACGTCCATCAATTTATTTAGAATTTTTGGGGTTCCAGATATTGCGTTAGCTACAGATTACTACAGACTGTTCTGTTTTTGACAGATTCTGTTTTTCGTGTGTTGTTTGCTTATTTTGATGAATCTATGGCTAGTAAAATAGTTTATAAACCATAGAGAAGTTGGAATACAGTAGGTTTAACACCAATATAAATAAAGAATGATTTCATTACAGTACCTTGAAGTGGTATTTTGTTTTATTTCGCTAACGGAGCTCACGGGATTTTCTACTTTAAGTTTTGTGTTGTGAAGTTTTCAAGTTTTGGGTAAAGATTTGATGGATTATGGAACAAGGAGTGGCAAGAGCCTAAGCTTGGGGATGGCCATGGCACCCCCAAGATAATCTAAGGATACCTAAAAGCCAAAGCTTGGGTATGCCCCGGAAGGCATACCCTCTTTCGTCTACTTCCATCGGTAAATTTACTTGGAGCTATATTTTTATTTACCACATGATATGTGTTTTGCTTGGAGCGTATTGTATTATTTGAGTCTTTATTTGTTATTTTTCCACAATCATCCTTGTTGTACACACCTTTTGAGAGAGACACACATGATTCGGAAATTGTTAGAATACTCTATGTGCTTCACTTATATCTTTTGAGTTATATAGTTTTTGCTCTAGTGCTTCACTTATATCTTTTAGAGCACGTTGGTGGATTTGTTTTATAGAAACTATTATTCTCTCATGCTTCACGTAGATTATTTTGAGAGTCCTACAAAACAGCATGGTAATTTGCTTTAATTATGTTAGGCATTCAAGATTAATATTTTTTTTTCTTATGAGTGTGTTGAATACTATGAGAAGTTTGATACTTGATAACTGTTTTGAGATATGGAGATGGTAATATTAGAGTCATGCTAGTTGAGTAGTTGTGAATTTGAGAAATACTTGTGTTAAAGTTTGTGATTCCCGTAGCATGCACGTATGGTGAACCGTTATGTGATGAAGTCGGAGCATGATTTATTTATTGATTGTCTTCCTTATGAGTGGCGGTCGGGGATGAGCGATGGTATTTTCGTACCAATCTACCCCCCTAGGAGCATGCGCGTAATACTTTGCTTTGTTAACTTGTAGATTTTTGCAATAAGTATATGAGTTCTTTATGACTAAGGTCGAGTTCATGGATCATACGCACTTTTCTTCCTTCCACCATTGCTAGCCTCTCTAATACCGCGCACCTTTCGCCGGTATCATACACCCACCATATACCTTCCTCAAAACAGCCACCATACCTACCTATCATGGCATTTCCATAGCCATTCCGAGATATATTGCCATGCAACTTACCACCGTTCCTATTATTATGACACGCTCCATCATTGTCATATTGCTTTGCATGATCATGTAGTTGACATCGTATTTGTGGCAAAGCCACCGTTCCTAATTCCTTCATACATGTCACTCTTGATTCATTGCATATCCCGGTACACCGCTGGAAGCATTCACATAGAGTCATATTTTGTTCTAAGTATTGAGTTGTAATTGTTGAGTTGTAAGTAAATAAAAGTGTGATGATCATCATTATTAGAGCATTGTCCCAAGTTAGGAAAGGATGATGGAGACTATGATTCCCCCACAAGTCGGGATGAGACTCTGGACTGAAAAAAGAGGCCATAAAAAAGGGGGCCCAAATAAAAAAATGAGAGAAAAAGAGAGAAGGGACAATGCTACTATCCTTTTACCACACTTGTGCTTCCAAGTAGCACCATGATCTTCATGATAGAGAGTCTCCTATGTTATCAATTTGATATACTAGTGGGAATTTTTCATTATAGAACTTGGCTTGTATATTTCAATGATGGGCTTCCTCAAAATGCCCTAGGTCTTCGTGAGCAAGCAAGTTGGATGCACACCCACTTAGTTTCTTTTTGAGCTTTCATATACTTATAGCTCTAGTGCATCCGTTGCATGGCAATCCCTACTCACTCACATTGATATCTATTGATGGGCATCTCCATAGCCCGTTGATACGCCTAGTTGATGTGAGACTATCTTCTCCCTTTTTGTCTTCTCCACAACCACCTTTCTATTCCACATATAGTGCTATGTCCATGGCTCACGATCATGTATTGCGTGAAGATTGAAAAAGTTTGAGAATGTCAAAAGTATGAAACAATTGCTTGGCTTGTCATCGGGGTTGTGCATGATTTAAATACTTTGTGTGGTGAAGATAGAGAATAGCCAGACTATATGATTTGGTAGGGATAACTTTCTTTGGCCATGTTATTTTGAGAAGACATAATTGCTTAGTTAGTATGCTTGAAGTATTATTATTTTTATGTCAATATTGAACTTTTATCTTGAATCTTTCGGATCTGAATATTCATACCAAAATTAAGAAGAATTACATTGAAATTATGCCAAGTAGCATTCCACATCAAAAATTCTGTTTTTATCATTTACCTACTCGAGGACGAGCAAGAATTAAGCTTGGGGATGCTTGATACGTCTCCAACGTATCTATAATTTTTTATTGTTCCATCCTATATTATATTCTATTTTGGACATTATTGAGCTTTATTATACACTTCTATATTATTTTTGGGACTAACCTATTAACCGGAGGCCCAACCCAAAATTGCTGTTTTTTTTGCCTATTTTAGGGTTTCGCAGAAAAAGAATATCAAACGGAGTCCAAACGGAATGAAACCTTCGGGAACGTGATTTTCGGAACGAACATGATCTAGAGGACTTGGACCCTACGTCAAGACATCAACCAGGAGGCCACGAGGTAGGTGGGCGCGCCCTCCACCCTCGTGGGCCCCCTGTTGCTCCACCGACATACTCCTTCCTCCTATATATACCTACGTACCCCCAAACTACCAGAGACGGAGCCAAAACCCTAATTCCACCGACGTAACTTTCTGTATCGACGAGATCCCATCTTGGGGCCTTTTTTGGAGCTCCGCCGAAGGGGGCATCGATCACGGAGGGCTTCTACATCAACACCATAGCCCCTCCGATGAAGTGTGAGTAGTTTACTTCAGACCTACGGGTCCATAGTTATTAGCTAGATGGCTTCTTCTCTCTTTTTGGATCTCAATACAAAGTTACCCCCCTCTCTTGTGGAGATCTATTCGATGTAATCTTCTTTTGTGGTGTGTTTGTTGAGACCGATGAATTGTGGGTTTATGTTCAAGTTTATCTATGAACAATATTTGAATCTTCTCTGAATTCTTTTATGTATGATTAGTTATCTTTGCAAGTCTCTTCGAATTATCAGTTTGGTTTGGCCTACTGGATTGATCTTTCTTGCGATAGGAGAAGTGCTTAGCTTTGGGTTCAATCTTGCGGTGTCCTTTCCCAGTGACAGTAGGGGCACCAAGGCATGTATTGTATTGTTGCCATCGAGGATAACAAGATGGGGTTTATATCACATTGCATGAGTTTATCCCTCTACATCATGTCATCTTGTTTAAAGCGTTACTCTATTCTCTTGAACTTAATACTCTAGATGCATGCTGGATAGCGGTCGATGTGTGGAGTAATAGTAGTAGATGCAGGCAGGAGTCGGTCTACTTGTCTTGGACGTGATGCCTATATACATGATCATACCTAGATATTCTCATAACTATGCTCAATTCTGTCAATTGCTCAACAGTAATTTGTTCACCCACCGTAAATACTTATGCTCTTGAGAGAAGCCACTAGTGAAACCTATGGCCCCAGGGTCTATCTTCCATCATATTAATCTTCCCATACTTAGTTATTTTTATTGCCTTTTATTTTACTTTGCATCTTTATCATAAAAATACCAAAAATATTATCTTATCATACCTACCAGATCTCACTCTCGTAAGTGACCGTGTAGGGATTGACAACCCCTTATCGCGTTGGTTGCAAGGATTTATTTGTTTGTGCAGGTGCGAGGGACTTGTGCGTGGCCTCCTACTGGATTGATACCTTGGTTCTCAAAAACTGAGGGAAATACTTACGCTACTTTGCTGCATCACCCTTTCCTCTTCAAGGGAAAACCAACACAAGTGCTCAAGAGGTAGCAAGGTGGAAGAGATAGTCAACTCGGAGAAGAAGACTCCCCTTATATAGTGGAAGAACAAATCCAACCGTTATCCACCAACTCAGCCTACGAAGCACGGTACTACCGCACTGGAGGCGCGGTACTACCGCTAGGGCACACGGTACTACCGCAAGTCAATGCAGTACTACCACCCATGCAGCAGAATCCAAAGTAGCCATGATGCGATGAAGCAGAGGGCGGTAGAACCGCTGGCACGGTACTACCGCTCCCCCTTGCGGTACTACTGCAAGGCAGGGATAGTCCAGAATTGGGAAGGCATGGACATATAAAAATACATGTGTGGCAACTTCCGTTGATTTGGGATCTGTGCAAAAATCCGGCACGGTAGTGCCGCATGCCTGGAGCGGTACTACCGCGTAGGGCGCGGATGTAAAAAATTACATCCGCCCCTACTTCCGCTCATGTTGCTGTGCGAGGCCAGGGCTCACGGTACTACCGCACCCATGGGGCAGTACTACCGCGTAGGGCGCAGATGTAAAAAAATTACATCCTCCCCTACAACCGCTCGAGCGGCTGAGCCTGGCCAGAGGCCACGGTACTACTGCTCCCAAGGAGCGGTACTACCGTGAGTACCTGCGGTACTACCGCGTCTATGGCCGGTACTACCGCAAGGCCCCGCGGTACTACCTCTCCGAAGAACAGTACTACCGCGTGCCCCATAACAGCAACACTAGGAGTCCTTCATTTTGCAAAGACGCGGAGAGATGGAGGATGCTCCAAAGAGCCAAAGGAAAGGTGGTGCAAAAAGGAGCAGACGTGTACGTGTTGATTCCTCCCAAACCTTTCCAATGCGGACCCCCCTTAATAGTATGGCTTTCCTACGACTCAAGTCCACCGAAAAGAAACGTAGAGAAACACCGTCTTCGATAAGCTCCGAGGGGTACCAAATCGTCTTGTGCTTAGACACGGTATATCTGAAATGCTCATTGCAGATGATTAGTCCGCAAAAGCATTGTCATCAATCACCAAAACTACTAAGGGATAAACATGCTCTTACACTCCGGTATTCAGGAGTTGCATAATCTCATAGTCATAGGAACATGTATAAGTTATGGAGAAAGCAATAGCAATAATCTAAACATAGTGCTAAGCTAATGGATGGGTCAAGTCAATCACATCATTCTCTAATGATGTGATCTCGTTCATCAAATGACAACTCATGTATATGGCTAGGAAACTTAATCATCTTTGATTATCGAGCTAATCAAGTAGAGGCATACAAGCGACACTCTGTTTGTCTATGTATTCACACATGTACTAAGTTTCCGGTTAATACAATTCTAGTATTAATAATAAACATTTATCATGATATAAGGAAATATAAATAACAACTTTATTATTGCCTCTAGGGTATATTTCCTTCAGTGAAACCTACTATAGCAGCCTAGAAACAAAGATTCAAGTCTGACTTCTCCAATATTAGATATAGGGTGCAACACTCCAAAGTGCAGTTTATTACTGCCCTCCTAGATTCCATACATTAGTTGATAGTTCTACAACTCTAGTTCTTTCCCCTGTGTAACGTTCAACATGTAAATTGTACTATACCATTACATTAATACACATGCACTAGGAGCCTTTCCTACTGTCTTAACAGTAAAAAAATCTCAATGTAACGAGAGGTAATTTAGTAACATGAAAATTTCTACAACCATATTTTCCTCTCTCATAATAATTACATGTGGGATCATATTCAAATTCAACAATATAGCTATCATATAAAATTTTCTCTACATGATCTACATGCATGCAAAGTTGACACTCTACCAAAATAGTGGGAATATCATTAACTAAATTCATGACCTCTCCAAACCCACTTTTATCATAAACTTCATAAGATTGAACATTATCCAAATATGTGGGATCTAAAGTTGGCACTCTTCCAAACCCACTTTCAGTATTATTGCAAACATTATTATCAATCTCATATTCATCATGGGGCTTAAATAAATTTTCAAGATTATAATAAGAATCACCCCAATCATTATCATTGCAACAAGTAGTGGACATAGCAAAACTAGCATCCCCAACCTTAGGGTTTTGCATATCATTAACACAATTGACATTAATAATATTTATGTAATAATATCATTGCAATCATGCTTTTCATTCAAGGAGCTATCATGACTCACTTTATAAATTTCTTCTTTCAACACTTCTTCACAATTTTCAGATTCACGAATTTCAAGCAAAACCTCATAAAGGTAATCTGGTGCAATCAACTTACTAGAAATTGGTTCATCATAATTGGATATTTTAAAAATATTAGCAAGTGGATGAGGATCCATATCAATAGATTTTTAGCAAGCGAAGATGCAAGCAAATAGAGGGCGCAAGGCAACACGAGCAAATAGAAGGATGAACGGAAGAAGGTCGAAGAAAAGGGCAAATCTTTTCGAAAATCATTTTAGAAGTGGGGAGAGGAAAAATAGAGGCGAATGACAAATAATGTAATGCAAGAGATGAGAGTTTTGTTGGGAAATGTAGTAATTTAAAAAAAATTCCTACGCACACACACGATCATGGTGATGCATAGCAACGAGAGGGGAGAGTGTGTCTACGTACCCTCGTAGACCGAATGCGGCAACGTTAGCACAACGCGGTTAATGTAGTTGTACGTCTTCACGATCCAGCCGATCCAAGTACCGAACGCACGGCACCTCCGAGTTCTGCACACGTTCAACTCGATGACGTCCCGCGAGCTCCGATACAGCAAAGCTTCACAGGAGAGTTTTGTCAGCACGACGGCGTGGTGACGGTGATGATGATGCTACCGACGCAGGGCTTCACCTAAGCACCGCTACGATATGATCGAGGTGGATTATTGTGACGCCCCCGATTTAATCGTACACTAATCATACACGCAAACGTGTACGATCAAGATCAGGGACTCACGGGAAGATATCACAACACAACTCTTCAAATAAAATAAGTCATACAAGCATCATATTACAAGCCAGGGGCCTCGAGGGCTCGAATACAAGAGCTCGATCATAGATGAGTCAGTGGAAGCAACAATATCTGAGTACAGACATAAGTTAAACAAGTTTGCCTTAAGAAGGCTAGCACAAACTGGGATACAGATCGAAAGAGGCGCAGGCCTCCTGCCTGGGATCCTCCTAGCTACTCCTGGTCGTCGTCAGCGGGCATCACGTAGTAGTAGGCACCTCCGGTGTAGTAGGAGTCATCGTCGAAGGTCGCGTCTGGCTCCTGGGCTCCAACATCTGGTTGCGACAACCAGGTAGAAGGGATAGGGGGAAAAGAGGGAGAAAGCAACCGTGAGTACTCATCCAAAGTACTCGCAAGCAAGGAGCTACACTACATATGTATGCATTGGTATCAACTGGAATAAGGCTATCATATGTGGACCGAACTGCAGAATGCCGGAATAAGAGGGGGATAGCTAGTCCTTTCGAAGACTACGCTTCTGGCAGCCTCCGTCTTGCAGCATGAAGAAGAGAGTAAACTGAAGTCCTCCAAGTAACATCGCATAGCATAACCCTAACCGATGATCCTTCCCTCGTCGCCCTGTGAGAGAGCGATCACCGGTTGTATCTGGCACTTGGAAGGGTGTGTTTTATTTAGTATCCGGTTCTAGTTGTCATAAGGTCAAGGTACAACTCCAAGTCGTCCTGTTACCGAAGATCGTGGCTATTCGAATAGATTAACTTCCCTGCAGGGGTGCACCATATAACCCAACACGCTCGATCCCATTTGGCCGGACACACTTTTCTGGGTCATGCCCGGCCGCGGAAGATCAACACGTCGCAGCCCCACCTAGGCACAACAGAGAGGCCAGCACGCCGGTCTAAACCTAAGCGCACAGGGGTCTGGGCCCATCGCCCATAGCACACCTGCACATTGCGTACGCGGCCGGAGAGCAGACCTAGCAACCTCCATTACAAAGGAAGTCACGTTACGCGGTCCAACCTGACGCGCGCCGCTCAGTCGCTGGCGTCACGAAGTGCTTTGGCTGATACCATGACGTCGAGTGCCCATAACTGTCCCCGCGTAGATGGTTAGTGCGTATAGGCCAGTAGCCAGACTCAGATCAAATACCAAGATCTCGTTAAACGTGTTAAGTATCCGCGAACATCGACCAGGGCCAGGCCCACCTCTCTCCTAGGTGGTCTCAACCTGCCCTGTCGCTCTGCCTCAAAGTAACCGTCGGGGGCCGTCGGGAACCCAGGCCCACCTCTACCGGGATGGAGCCACCTGCCCCTTCAGCCCCCATCTCCGAACAGTATCACAGGTAATGTAACTGTGTAAAGTATATTGTATATGCCCGTGATCACCTCCCGAAGTGATCACGGCCTAGTAGTATACCATGGCAGACAGACAAGAGTGTAGGGCCACTGATGGAACACTAGCATCCTATACTAAGCAGTAGGATAGCAGGTAATGGTAACAACAGTAGTAGCAAGGACAGGCTATGCATCAGGATAGGAATAACGAAAAGCAGTAACATGCTACACTACTCTAATGCAAGCAGTATAGAGAAGAGTAGGCGATATCTGATGATCAAAGGGGGGGCTTGCCTGGTTGCTCAGACAAGGAGGGGTCGTCAACACCGTAGTCGATCGGGGTACCAGCAGCAGCGTCAGTCTCGTAGTCTACCAGAAAGAAGTAACGGAGGGGGAACAAAATAAATAACAGAGCAATCAAATGTAACACAAAGCAAGACGCGGCAATATGTTGTGCTAGGGGTGACCTAACGCAGGGATAGGTGATACCGGCGAAGGGGGGAAACATCCGGGAAAGTATCCCCGGGGTTCCGCGTTTTCGGGCAGAGGAGCCGGAGGGGGAAAGTTGCGAGTTTCATATGTTAGGGATGTGTGGCGGATGAACGGGCTGCGTATCCGGGTTCGTCTCGTCGTTCTGAGCAACTTTCATGTTGAAAATATTTTAATCTGAGTTACGGATTAAAAGATATGATTTTCTAAAGATTTTATTAATTTCTGGAATTTAATTAATTATTTAAATTAATTCGAAAAATAGATTAATGACATCAGCATGACGTCATGCTGACATCAGCAGTCAACAGAGTTGACTTGGTCAACCTGACTAGTGGGTCCAGTGGTCATAGACTGTTTAGTTAATTTAACAGTAGTTGATTAGTCATTAGATTAATTAATCATAATTAGTTAATCTAATCAGAACTAATTAATTAATTAATTATCTTAATTATTATTTATTTTTTTAATTCTTTTAAGTCCTCTTTTTTTTTAATTTCGTTCTGGGGGGCTGGGCCCCATGTGTCATTGGCCCTAGGGGGGCATAATGGGCGCACGGGCGTTGGGGCGTTCCGGGCGGAGCCCCGTGAGTGTGCGGGCGATGGCCCGGGCGTGGCCAACGGGGCAGCTGGGGGACGGCGACAAGACGCCGGCCAGGTGAGGCGTCGGAGGTGAGGCATGCGGCGGCGCGCGCAAGCTACAACGGTGGAGGTGGTGGCGGGGTCGCGCGATGGAGAAGTGGTCAGGGGCGGAGGGGCGAGGCTAAGGCTAGCAGCAGCGGCTGCAGGGAGGACACGGCGAGGCGCGGCAGTGCGGCGCGCGCGGAAGCTGGCGAGCGTGGTGGCGTGTGAGCAGAGGAGCAGGGCACCGACGAGCACGCCGGGGTGAGCACGAGAGGGGCGGGGCCGGCGAGATCAGTAGGCGGCAGGCGCGGGCCAGGCGCGCACGCTGGGTGTGGCCACCCCGCGGTCAGGGCGCGATGGCGGCTACGAGAAGACGCGGGGCGTGGTCGAGAGCTGCAGGGGGGGCGACGACGCCGTAGAGTGCGCGGGACAGGGGAGAGAGAAGAGGGCATGACCCTCACCGAGTAGTGTAGGGGAGTGGCAGTGGGGGGTCGCGGAGGAGGACGAAGACTACAGGCGGCGACGGGGGAGCTCCGGGTGGATGGCGCTCGGCGCCGGCGGTTCGGGGTGGCGTCGGGGTCGGTGGAGCACGTCGGGGAGGAGGCGAGGCGATCTGGCGAGGCGGCGGGGGTTGGCGATGGGGACGTGCGCCAGGGCGGCGACGGGGTGGCGTCTTCGGGTGGCGGCGATGGGGTGGCCCAATCCAGTCTGGATCGGGTGAGAGGGAGGAGATGAAGGGGGCGTGGGGGTTTCGTCCCCGATCCAATCTGGATCGGGAGGGGGTGGGAACGACGTGGGGGGGGGGAGTGCGGGTGGTTGGGTTAGGGTTTGACATGGGGTGGGGGTTATGGGAGTGAGGGGTGTGTCCGGTTGGGCCAGTGGCCGAATGGGCCGGCCTGCTGGGCCGAAGCCCAGTGGGGGGGGCCTTTCTCTCTTTTCCTTTTTTTTCCTTTTGTTTGTTTTCTGTTTTCTTTTATTATTTCTTTCTTTCTTTATTTTAGTTGCATTTTAATTTAGTAAAATATACACTTAGTATTTCAACTTAGTCCATAGTTACAAAAAAATCTAGACCCCAAATAACTTAGTTTGACATTTTATTAATTACAAAAGGTATTTAATTAATTGTTTTGATACTGTTTTATTTATCTCATAGTATTTAAACATTTTATAAATGTGCGGTTTTCCCATCATAATTATCTATGCAATATTTGGTTCACTCCGAACATTTTAGTTTTAATATTTGAAAACTTTTATCGTTTGCCTGATTTTGAATTTGAATTTGAATCGGTTTCGAACTAACTCGAGATTAGCAACTATAATTGAGGTGACGTGGAATCATTAGCAAAGGAGCACTGTAGCTTAATTACCCGGGCATCACAATTATGGTGGAGGGGGGCGCCGCACACGGCTAAGAGATTAATGATCAATTGTTGTGTCTATGGGGTGTCCCCTGCCCCCGTATATAAAGGAGAAAGGGGGAGGAGGCGACCGACGAGGGAAAGGCACGCCAAGGGGAGTCCTACTCCCACCACGACTAGGATTCCCCCCTTTCCAACTTGGAGTAGGAGAGGGAAGGAAGAGGAAGGAAAGGGGGGCCGCCCCCTTTCCAATTCGGATTGGGCTTGGGGGGGCGCGCCACCTCCCTTGATCCTTTCCCCTCCTTTCCACTAAAGCCCAATAAGGCCCATATACCTCCCGGGGGGTTCCGATAACCTCCCGGTGCTCCGGTATATTCCCGATCTCACCCGGAACCATTCCAGTATCCAAATATAGGTGTCCAATATATCGATCTTTACATCTCGACCATTTCGAGACTCCTCGTCATGTCCATGATCATATCCGGGACTCCGAACTACCTTCGGTACATCAAAACACAAAAACTCATAATACCGATCACCACCGAACTTTAAGCGTGCGGACCCTACGGGTTCGAGAACTATGTATACATGACTGAGACACGTCTCCGGTCAATAACCAATAGCGGAACCTGGATGTTCATATTGGCTCCCACATATTCTACGAAGATTTTTATCGGTCAAACCTCATAACAACATACGTTGTTCCCTTTGTCATCGGTATGTTACTTGCCCGAGATTCGATCGTCGGTATCTCAATACCTAGTTCAATCTCGTTACCGGCAAGTCTCTTTACTCGTTCCGTAATACATCATCCCGCAACTAACTCATTAATTACAATGCTTGCAAGGCTTATAGTGATGTGCATTACCGAGTGGGCCCAGAGATACCTCTCCGATAATCGGAGTGACAAATCCTAATCTCGAAATAAGCCAACTCAACGAGTACCCTCAGAGACACCTGTAGAGCACCTTTATAATCACCCAGTTACGTTGTGACGTTTGGTAGCACACAAAGTGTTCCTCCGATAAATGGGAGTTGCATAATGTCATAGTCATAGGAACATGTATAAGTCATGAAGAAAGCAGTAGCAACATACTAAACGATCAAGTGCTAAGCTAACGGAATGGGTCAAGTCAATCACATCATTCTCCTAATGATGTGATCCCGTTAATCAAATGACAACTCATGTCTATGGTTAGGAAACATAACCATCTTTGATAAACGAGCTAGTCAAGTAGAGGCATACTAGTGACACTCTGTTCGTCTATGTATTCACACATGTATCATTTTTCCGGTTAATACAATTCTAGCATGAATAATAAACATTTGTCATGATATAAGGAAATAAATAATAACTTTATTATTGCCTCTAGGGCATATTTCCTTCACAACGACTAGACCAAGACGTCATAGAACCCCACCCCTATCAATAAAGCTTTCACCTTATATTCACAATATCTAGATTGCAATCTCAGTTTCTTGCTTATTCTTCGTTTGCTCACAGGAAATAGACCCTTGTGGTATGGTTGGTCATGCTCCAGCATGGTCAATAACCCTCAGAAGTTGGTTTAGCAATCTCTAAGGCGCGACGTCTCGCACATCGCCTTAGAGATCGCTAAACCAACTTCCGAGGGTTATTGACCATGCTGGAGCATGACCAACCATACCACAAGGGTCTATTTCCTGTGAGCAACCGAAGAATAAGCAAGAAACTGAGATTGCAATCTAGATATTGTGAATATAAGGTGAAAGCTTTATTGATAGGGGTGGGGTTCTATGACGTCTTGGTCTAGTCATTGTGAAGGAAATATGCCCTAGAGGGAATAATAAAGTTATTATTTATTTTCTTATATCATGATAAATGTTTATTATTCATGCTAGAATTGTATTAACCAGAAACATAATACATGTGTGGATACATAGACAAACAGAGTGTCACTAGTATGCCTCTACTTGACTAGCTCGTTGATCAAAGATGGTTAAATTTCCTAGCCATTGACATGGGTTATCATTTATTTAACGGGATCACATCATTAGGAGAATGATGTGATTGACTTGACCCATTCCGTTAGCTTAGCACTCGATCGCTTAGTATGTTGCTATTGCTTTCTTCATGACTTATACATGTTCCTATGACTATGAGATTATGCAACTCCCGTTTACCGGAGGAACACTTTGTGTGCTACCAAATGTCACAATGTAACTGGGTGATTACAAAGGTGCTCTAGAGGTGTCTCTGAAGGTACTTGTTGGGTTGGCGTATTTCGAGATTAGGATTTGTCACTCCGATTGTCGGAGAGGTTTCTTTGGGCCCTCTTAGTAATGCACATCACTTAAGCCTTGCAAGCATTGCAACTAATGAGTTAGTTGCGGGATGATGTATTACGGAACGAGTAAAGAGACTTGCCGGTAACGAGATTGAACTAGGTATTGAGATACCGACGATCGAATCTCGGGCAAGTAACATACCGATGACAAAGGGAATAACGTATGTTGTTATGCGGTCTGACCGATAAAGATCTTCGTAGAATATGTGGGAACCCATATGAGCATCCAGGTTCTACTATTGTTTATTGACCAGAGACGTGTCTCGGTCATGTCTACATAGTTCTCGAACCCGTAGGGTCCGCACGCTTAACGTTTCGATGACAGTTATATTATGAGTTTATATGTTTTGATGTACCGAAGGCTGTTCGGAGTACCGGATGAGATCATGGACATGAGGAGGAGTCTCGAAATTGTCGAGACATGAAGATTGATATATTGGAAGCCTATGTTTGGATATCGGAAGTGTTCCGGGTGAAATCGGGATTTTACCGGAGTACCGGGAGGTTACTGGACCCCCCCCCCCCCCCGGAGCTTAATGGGCCATAGTGGGCCTTGTGGAGAAGAGGAGAGGCGGCCAGGGCAGGGCCGCGCGCCCCTCCCCCCTAGTCCGAATAGGACAAGGAGAGGCGGCGGCGCCTCCCCTTTCCTTCCTCTCTCCCTCCTCTTTCCCCCTCCACTCCTAGTCCAACAAGGTAAAGGGAGGGAGTCCTACTCCCGGTAGGAGTAGGACTCCTCCTGGCGCGCCCCCTCTAGGCCGGCCGCATCTCCCCCCTTGCTCCTTTATATACGGGGGCATGGGGAACCCTAGAGACACAACAATTGATCGTTTTATCTTTTAGCCGTGTGCGGTGCCCCCCTCCACCACAGTCCACCTCGATAATACTGTAGCGGTGCTGAGGCGAAGCCCTGCGTCGGTAGAACATCATCATCGTCACCACACCGTCGTGCTGACGAAAATCTCCCTCAACACTCGGCTGGATCGGAGTTCGAGGGACGTCATCGGGCTGAACGTGTGTTGAACTCGAAGGTGCCGTGCGTTCGGTACTTGATCGGTCGGATCGTGAAGACGTATGACGACATCAACCGTGTTGTGCTAATGTTTCCGCTTTCGGTCTACGAGGGTACGTGGACAACACTCTCCCCTCTTGTTTCTATGCATCACCATGATCTTGCGTGTGCGTAGGATTTTTTTTGAAATTACTACGTTCCCCAATAGTGGCATCCAAGCCAAGTTTTATGCGTAGATGTCATATGCACGAGTAGAACACAAGTGAGTTTTGGGCGATATAAGTCATACTGCTTACCAACATGTCATACTTTGGTTCGGCGGTATTGTTGGATGAAGCGGCCCGGACCGACATTACGCGTACGCTTACGCGAGACTGGTTCTACCGACGTGCTTTGCACACAGGTGGCTGGCGGGTGTCAGTTTCTCCAACTTTAGTTGAACCGAGTGGCTCCGCCCGGTCCTTGCGAAGGTTAAAACAGCACCAACTTGACAAACTATCATTGTGGTTTTGATGCGTAGGTAAGAACGGTTCTTGCTAATCCCGTAGCAGCCACTAAAATTTGCAACAACAAAGTAGAGGACGTCTAACTTGTTTTTGCAGGGCATGTTGTGATGTGATATGGTCAAGACATGATGCTAACTTAATTGTATGAGATGATCATGTTTTGTAACCGAGTTATCGGCAACTGGTAGGAGCCATATGGTTGTCCCTTTATTGTATGCAATGCAATCGCCCTGTAATGCTTTACTTTATCACTAAGCGGTAGCGATAGTCGTAGAAGTATAAGATTGGCGAGACGACAACGATGCTACGATGGAGATCAAGGTGTCGCGCCGGTGACGATGGTGATCATGACGGTGCTTCGGAGATGGAGATCACAAGCACAAGATGATGATGGCCATATCATATCACTTATATTGATTGCATGTGATGTTTATCTTGTATGCATCTTATCTTGCTTTGATTGACGGTAGCATTATAAGATGATCCCAAACTAAATTATCAAAGTATAAGTGTTCTCCCTGAGTATGCACCATTGCGAAAGTTCTTCATGCTGAGACACCACGTGATGATCGGGTGTGATAGGCTCTACGTTCAAATACAACGGGTGCAAAATAGTTGCACCCGCGGAATACTCAGGTTAAACTTGACGAGCCTAGCATATAACAGATATGGCCTCAGAACACGGAGACCGAAAGGTCGAGCGTGAATCATATAGTAGATATTATCAACATAGTGATGTTCACCGTTGAAACTACTCCATCTCACGTGATGATCGGACATGGTTTAGTTGATATGGATCACGTGATCACTTAGAGGATTAGAGGGATGTCTATCTAAGTGGGAGTTCTTAAGTAATACGATTAATTGAACTTAAATTTATCATGAACTTAGTACCTGATAGTATCTTGTTGTCTATGTTGATAGTAGATAGATGACCCGTGTTGTTGTTCCGTTGAATTTTAATGCGTTCCTTGAGAAAGCAAAGTTGAAAGATGATGGTATCAATTACACGGACTGGGTCCATAACTTGAGGATTATCCTCATTGCTGCACAGAAGAGTTACGTCCTGGAAGCACCGCTAGGTGTACCACCTGCGCCAGCAACTGCAGACATTGTGAATGCCTGGCAGACATTGTTGAGATCCAGATATAATGTTCATGCTCAACGCTGGCACCAAATAACAATTATTTAGGTCTAATACTAATCCGTAAGGTAGATGTAGAGGTAGCATGCCGACCGCGATCACATCGACTATGGAACCATTTCCCATGTGCATCATCACCTCGTCCTTAGCCAATCTTCGCTTAATCTGTAGCCCCTGTTTTGAGTTGCAAATATTAGCAACAGAACCAGTATCAAATACCCAGGTGCTACTGCGAGCATTTGTAAGGTACACATCAATAACATGTATATCACATATACCTTTGTTCACCTTGCCATCCTTCTTATCCGCCAAATACTTGGGGTTGTTCCACTTCCAGTGACCAGTCTGCTTGTAGTAGAAGCAGTCAGTCTCAGGTTTAGGTCCAGACTTGGGTTTCTTCTCCTGAGCAGCAACTTGCTTGCTGTTCTTCTTGGAGTTCCCTTTCTTCTTCCCTTTGCCCCTTTTCTTGAAACTGGTGGTCTTATTGACCATCAACACTTGATGCTCCTTTTTGATTTCTACCTCCGCAGTCTTTAGCATTGCGAAGAGCTCGGGAATCGTCTTATCTATCCCTTGCATGTTATAGTTCATCACGAAGCTCTTGTAGGTTGGTGGCAGTGATTGAAAAATTCTGTCAATGACCCTATCATCCGGAAGATTAACTCCTAGTTAAATCAAGTGATTGCAGTACCCAGACATCTTGAGTATATGCTCACTGACAGAACTATTCTCCTCCATCTTGCAGCTATAGAACTTATTGGAGACTTCATATCTCTCAATCCGGGCATTCTTTTGAAATATTAACTTCAACTCCTGGAACATCTCATATGCTCCATGATGTTCAAAACGTCGTTGAAGTCCCGGTTCTAAGCCGTAAAGCATATGCAACTCCCGTTTACCGGAGGAACACTTTGTGTGCTACCAAACGTCACAACGTAACTGGGTGATTATAAAGGTGCTCTACAGGTGTCTCCGAAGGTACTTGTTGGGTTGGCGTATTTCGAGATTAGGATTTGTCACTCCGATTGTCGAAGAGGTATCTCTGGGCCCTCTCGGTAATGCACATCACTTAAGCCTTGAAAGCATTGCAACTAATGAGTTAGTTGCGGGATGATGTACTATGGAACGAGTAAAGAGACTTGTCGATAACGAGATTGAACTAGGTATTGAGATACCGACGATCGAATCTCGGGCAAGTAACATACCGATGACAAATGGAACAACATATGTTGCTATGCGGTCTGACCGATAAATATCTTCGTAGAATATGTGGGAACCAATATGAGCATCCAGGTCCCGCTATTGGTTATTTACCGGAGACGTGTCTCAGTCATGTCTACATAGTTCTCGAACCCGAAGGGTCCGCACGCTTAACGTTTTGATGACAGTTATATTATGAGTTTATATGTTTTGATGTACCAAAGGTTGTTCAGTATACCGGATGAGATCACGGACATGACGAGGAGTCTCAAAATGGTCGAGAAATGAAGATTGATATATTGGAAGCCTATGTTTGGATATCGGAAGTGTTCCGGGTGAAATCGGGATTTTACCGGAGTACCGGGAGGTTACCGGAACCCCCCGGGAGCTTAATGGGCCATAGTGGGCCTTGTGGAGAAGAGGAGAGGCGGCCAGGGCAGGGCCGCACGCCCGTCCCCCTAGTCCGAATAGGACAAGGAGAGGGGGGCGACGCCCCCCTTTCCTTCCTCTCTCCCTCCTCTTTCCCCCTCCACTCCTAGTCCAACAAGGAAAAGGGAGGGAGTCCTACTTCCGGTAGGAGTAGGACTCTTCCTGGCGCGCCCCCTGTAGGCCGGCCGCACCTCCCCCCTTTCTCCTTTATATACGGGGGCAGGGGGTGTTGGGGAACGTTGCAGAAAATTAAAAATTTTCCTACGGTTTCACCAAGATCCATCTATGAGTTCATCTAAGCAACGAGTCTAGGGAGAGAGTTTGCATCTACATACCACTTGTAGATCGCGTGCGGAAGCTTGCAAGGTGATGATGTAGTAGTACTCGACGTGATCCAAATCACCGATGACCTGCGCCGAACGGACGGCACCTCCGCGTTCAACACACGTACGGAACAGCCACGTCTCCTCTTCTTGATCCAGCAAGGGAGGGAGGAGAGGTTGAGGGAGATGGCACCAGCAGCAGCACGACGGCGTGGTGTTGATGGAGCTGCAGTACTCCGGCAGAGCTTCGCTAAGCACTATGGAGGTGGATGAGGTGTTGGGGAGGGAGAAGGAGGCAACCAAAGGCCGAGACGTTCAGGTATGAAGTCCCTCCTCTCCCCCACTATATATAGGGGTGCCAAGGGGGGGTGGACGGCCCTAGGAGATCCAATCTCCTAGGGGGTGCGGCGGCCAAGGGGGGTTTTCCCTCCCCCCAAGGCACCTAGGAGCTGCCTTACCCTCCTAGGACTCTTGCCCCCTTGAACCCTAGGCGCATGGGCCTATGTGGGGCTGGTGCCCTTGGCCCATTAGGCCAAGGCGCACCCCCTTACAGCCCATGTGGCCCCCCGGGGCAGGTGGACCCATCCGGTGGACCCCCGGGACCCTTCCGGTGGTCCCGGTACAATACCGATAACCCCGAAACTTGTCCCGATGCCCGAAACAGGACTTCCCATATATAAATCTTTACCTCTAGACCATTCCGGAACTCCTCGTGACGTCCGGGATCTCATCCGGGACTCCGAACAACATTCGGGTTACTGCATATACATATCCCTATAACCCTAGCGTAACTGAACCTTAAGTGTGTAGACCCTACGGGTTCGGGAGACAAGCAGACATGACCGAGACGCTCTCAGTCAATAACCATCAGCGGGATCTGGATACCCATGATGGCTCCCACATGCTCCTCGATGTTGTCATCGGATGAACCACTATGTCGAGGATTCGATCAAACCCTGTATGCAATTCCCTTTGTCAATCGGTACGTTACTTGCCCGAGACTCGATCGTCGGTATCCCAATACCTTGTTCAGTCTCGTTACCGGCAAGTCACTTTACTCGTACCGTAATGCATGATCCCGTGTCCAACACCTTGGTCACATTGAGCTCATTATGATGATGCATTACCGAGTGGGCCCAGAGATACCTCTCCGTCATACGGAGTGACAAATCCCAGTCTCGATCCGTGTCAACCCAACAGCTACTTTCGGAGATACCTGTAATGCACCTTTATAGTCACCCAGTTACGTTGTGACGTTTGGTACACCCAAGGCACTCTTACGGTATCCGGGAGTTACACGATCTCATGGTCGTAGGAAGAGATACTTGACACTTGCAAAGCTCTAGCAAAACGAACTACACGATCTTTTATGCTATGCTTAGGATTGGGTCTTGTCCATCACATCATTCTCCTAATGATGTGATCCCGTTATCAACGACATCCAATGTCCATAGTCAGGAAACCATGACTATCTGTTGATCACAACGAGCTGGTCAACTAGAGGCTTACCAGGGACATTGTGTGGTCTAAGTATTCACACGTGTATTACGATTTCCGGATAATACAGTTATAGCATGAATAAAAGACAATTATCATGAACAATGAAATATAATAATACTTTTATTATTGCCTCTAGGGCATATTTCCAACAGTCTCCCACTTGCACTAGAGTCACCAATCTAGTTACATTGTGATGAATCGAACACCCATAGAGTTCTGGTGTTGATCATGTTTTGCACGCGAGAGAGGTTTAGTCAGCGGATCTGCGACATTCAGATCCGTATGCACTTTGCAAATCTCTATGTCTCCATCTTGAACATTTTCACGGATGGAGTTGAAACGACGCTTGATGTGCCTGGTCTTCTTGTGAAACCTGGGCTCCTTTGCGAGGGCAATAGCTCCAGTGTTGTCACAGAAGAGTTTGATCGGCCCCGACGCATTGGGTATGACTCCTAGGTCGGTGATGAACTCCTTCACCCAAATCGCTTCATGTGCTGCCTCCGAGGCTGCCATGTACTCCGCTTCACACGTAGATCCCGCCACGACGCTCTGCTTGCAGCTGCACCAGCTTACTGCTCCACCATTCAACATATACACGTATCCGGTTTGTGACTTAGAGTCATCCAGATCTGAGTCGAAGCTAGCGTCGACGTAACCCTTTACGACGAGCTCTTCGTCTCCTCCATAAACGAGAAACATGTCCTTTGTCCTTTTCAGGTACTTCAGGATATTCTTGACCGCTGTCTAGTGTTCCTTGCCGGGATTACTTTGGTATCTTGCTACCAAACTTACGGCAAGGTTTACATCGGGTCTGGTACACAGCATGGCATACATAATAGATCCTATGGCTGAAGCATAGGGGATGACACTCATCTCTTCTTTATCTTTTGCCGTGGTCGGTGACTGAGCTGAGCTCAGTCTCATACCTTGTAACATAGGCAAGAACCCCTTCTTGGACTGATCCATTCTGAATCTCTTCAAAATCTTATCAAGGTATGTACTTTGTGAAAGACCTATGAGGCGTCTCGATCTATCTCTATAGATCTTGATGCCTAATACATAAGCAGCTTCTCCAAGGTCCTTCATTGAAAAACACTTATTCAAGTAGGCCTTAATGCTGTCCAGAAATTCTATATTATTTCCCATCAGGAGTATGTCATCTACATATAATATGAGAAATGCTACAGAGCTCCCACTCACTTTCTTGTAAACGCAGGCTTCTCCATAAGTCTGCATAAACCCAAACGCTTTGATCATCTCATCAAAGCGAATGTTCCAACTCCGAGATGCTTGCACCAGTCCATAAATGGATCGCTGGAGCTTGCATACTTTGTTAGCGTTCAGAGGATCGACAAAACCTTCCGGCTGCATCATATACAGTTCTTCCTTAAGATGCCCGTTAAGGAATGCTGTTTTGACGTCCATCTGCCATATCTCATAATCATAGTATGCGGCAATTGCTAACATGATTCGGACGGACTTCAGCTTCGCTACGGGAGAGAATGTCTCGTCGTAGTCAATCCCTTGAACCTGTCGATAACCCTTAGTGTCAAGTCGAGCTTTATAGATGGTAACATTACCATCCGCGTCCGTCTTCTTCTTAAAGATCCATTTGTTTTCTATCGCTCGCCGATCATCGGGCAAGTCTGTCAAAGTCCATACTTTGTTTTCATACATGGATTCTATCTCGGATTTCATGGCTTCAAGCCATTTGTTGGAATCCGGGCCCGTCATTGCTTCTTCATAGTTCGAAGGTTCATTGTTGTCTAACAACATGATTTCCAGGACAGGGTTGCCGTACCACTCTGGTGCGGAACGTGTCCTTGTGGACCTACGAAGTTCAGTAGTAACTTGATCCGAAGTACCTTGATCATTATCATGGTTTTGCTCTTCAGTTGGTGTGGGCATCACAGGAATGGTTTCCTGTGCTGCGTCACTATCCCGCTCAAGAGGTAGTACTTCATCGAGTTCTACTTTCCTCCCACTTACTTCTTTCGAGAGAAACTCTTTTCCAGAAAGCATCCGTTCTTGGCAACAAAGATCTTGCCTTCGGATCTTAAGTAGAAGGTATACCCTATAGTTTCCTTAGGGTATCCTATGAATACGCATTTTTCCGACTTGGGTTCGAGCTTTTCAGGTTGAAGTTTCTTGACATAAGCTTCGCATCCCCAAACTTTTAGAAACGACAGCTTAGGTTTCTTTCCAAACCATAATTCATACGGTGTCGTCTCAACGGATTTAGACGGTGCCCTATTTAAAGTGAATGTAGCTGTCTCTAGAGCGTATCCCCAAAATGATAGCGGTAAATCGGTAAGAGACATCATAGACCGCACCATATCCAATAGAGTGCGATTACGACGTTCGGACACACCGTTTCGCTGAGGTGTTCCAGGCGGCGTGAGCTGTGAAACGATTCCACATTTCTTTAAGTGTGTACCAAATTCGTGACTTAAGTATTCTCCTCCACGATCTGATCGTAAGAATTTTATCTTTCGGTCACGTTGATTCTCCACCTCATTCTGAAATTCCTTGAACTTTTCAAAGGTCTCAGACTTGTGTTTCATTAAGTAGACATACCCATATCTACTCAAGTCATCTGTGAGAGTGAGAACATAACGATATCCTCCGCGAGCCTCAACGCTCATTGGACCGCACACATCGGTATGTATGATTTCCAATAAGTTGGTTGCTCGCTCCATTGTTCCGGAGAACGGAGTCTTGGTCATTTTACCTAAGAGGCATGGTTCGCACGTGTCAAACGATTCATAATCAAGAGACTCTAAAAGTCCATCGGCATGGAGCTTCTTCATGCGCTTGACACCAATGTGACCAAGGCGGCAGTGCCACAAGTATGTGGGACTATCGTTATCAACTTTAAATCTTTTGGCATCTACACTATGAACATGTGTAATATTACGCTCGAGATTCATTAAGAATAAACCATTGACCATCGGAGCATGACCATAAAACATATCTCTCATATAAATCGAACAACCATTATTCTCAGACTTAAATGAGTAGCCATCTCGTATTAAACGAGATCCAGATACAATGTTCATGCTCAAACTTGGCACTAAATAACAATTATTAAGGTTCAAAACTAATCCCGTAGGTAAATGTAGAGGCAGCGTGCCGACGGCGATCACATCGACTTTGGAACCATTCCCGACGCGCATCGTCACCTCGTCCTTTGCCAGTCTCCGTTTATTCCGCAGCTCCTGCTGTGAGTTACAAATATGAGCAACGGCACCGGTATCAAATACCCAGGAGTCACTACGATTACTGGTAAGGTACACATCAATCACATGTATATCAAATATACCTTTGGTGTTGCCGGCCTTCTTATCCGCTAAGTATTTGGGGCAGTTCCGCTTCCAGTGACCCTTCCCCTTGCAATAAAAGCACTCAGTCTCAGGCTTGGGTCCATTCTTTGACTTCTTCCCGGTAACTGGCTTACCAGGCGCGGCAACATCTTTGCCGTCCTTCTTGAAGTTCTTCTTACCCTTGCCCTTCTTGAACTTAGTGGTCTTATTGACCATCAACACTTGATGTTCTGTCTTGATTTCAGCCTCTGCTGACTTCAGCATCGAGAACACTTCAGGAATGGTCTTTTCCATTCCCTGCATGTTGTAGTTCATCACAAAGCTCTTGTAGCTTGGTGGGAGCGACTGGAGGATTCTGTCAATGACCGCCTCATCTGGGAGGTTAATGTTCAGCTGGGTCATACGGTTGTGCAACCCAGACATCTTTAGGATGTGCTCACTGACAGAACTGTTTTCCTCCATCTTACAACTGTAGAACTTGTCGGAGACATCATATCTCTCGACCCGGGCATGAGCTTGGAAAACTAGTTTCAGCTCTTCGAACATCTCATATGCTCCGTGATGCTCAAAACGCTTTTGGAGCCCCGGTTCTAAGCTGTAAAGCATGCCGCACTGAACGAGGGAGTAATCATCAGCGCGAGTTTGCCAAGCATTCGTAATGTCTTGGTTCTCTGGGACGGGAGCGTCACCTAGCGGTCCTTCTAGGACATATTGTTTCCTGGCAGCTATGAGGATGATCCTCAGGTTCCGGACCCAGTCCGTATAGTTGTTGCCATCATCTTTCAGCTTGGTTTTCTCTAGGAACGCATTGAAGTTCATGTTGACATTAGCATTGGCCATTGATCTACAAGACATATTTGCAAAGGTTTTAGACTAAGTTCATGATAATAAAGTTCTAATCAAATTATGAACTCCCACTTAGATTAGACATCCCTTTAGTCATCTAAGTGTTACACGATCCGAGTCGAGTAGCCCATGTCCGATCATCACGTGAGACGGACTAGTCATCATCGGTGAACATTTTCATGTTGATCATATCTTCCATACGACTCGTGTTCGACCTTTCGGTCTCCGTGTTCCGAGGCCATGTCTGCACATGCTAGGCTCGTCAAGTTAACCCTAAGTGTTTTCGCTGTGTAAAACTGTCTTACACCCGTTGTATGTGAACGTAAGAATCCATCACACCCGATCATCACGTGGTGCTTAGAAACGACGAACTGTAGCAACGGTGCACAGTTAGGGGAGAACACTTCTTGAAATTTTATAAGGGATCATCTTATTTACTACCGTCGTCCTAAGTAAACAAGATGCATAATACATAATAAACATCACATGCAATTATATAGTTGTGACATGATATGGCCAATATCATATAGCTCCATTGATCTTCATCTTCGGGGCTCCATGATCATCTTGTCACCGGCTTGACACCATGATCTCCATCATCATGATCTCCATCATCGTGTCTTCATGAAGTTGTCACGCCAACGACTACTTCTACTTCTATGACTAACGTTTAGCAATAAAGTAAAGTAGTTTACATGACGTTATTCAATGACACGCAGGTCATACAAAAGAATAATGACAACTCCTATGGCTCTTGCCGGTTGTCATACTCATCGACATGCAAGTCGTGAATCCTATTACAAAGAACATGATCTCATACATCACAATTCATCATTCATCACAACTTCTGGCCATATCACATCACATGATCAATCGCTGCAAAAACAAGTTAGACGTCCTCTAATTGTTGTTGCATCTTTTACGTGGCTGCAATTGGGTTCTAGCAAGAACGTTTTCTTACCTACGAATCACCACAACGTGATTTTGTCAACTTCTATTTACCCTTCATAAGGGCCCTGTTCATCGATTCCGCTCCAACTAAGGTGGGAGAGACAGACACCCGCCAGCCACCTTATGCAACTTGTGCATGTTAGTCGGTGGAACCGGTCTCACGTAAGTGTACGTGTAAGGTTGGTCCGGGCCGCTTCATCCCACAATACCGTTGAGCAAGAAAAGACTAGTAGAGGCAAGTAAGATGACAAAATCCACGCCCACAACAAAGTTGTGTTCTACTCGTGCAAAGAGAACTACGCATAGACCTAGCTCTGATCCCACTGTTGGGGAACGTTGCAGAAAATTAAAAATTTTCCTACGGTTTCACCAAGATCCATCTATGAGTTCATCTAAGCAACGAGTCTAGGGAGAGAGTTTGCATCTACATACCACTTGTAGATCGCGTGCGGAAGCTTGCAAGGTGATGATGTAGTCGTACTCGACGTGATCCAAATCACCGATGACCTGCGCCGAACGGACGGCACCTCCGCGTTCAACACACGTACGGAACAGCCACGTCTCCTCTTCTTGATCCAGCAAGGGAGGGAGGAGAGGTTGAGGGAGATGGCACCAGCAGCAGCACGACGGCGTGGTGTTGATGGAGCTGCAGTACTCCGGCAGAGCTTCGCTAAGCACTATGGAGGTGGATGAGGTGTTGGAGAGGGAGAAGGAGGCAACCAAAGGCCGAGACGTTCAGGTATGAAGTCCCTCCTCTCCCCCACTATATATAGGGGTGCCAAGGGGGGGTGGCCGGCCCTAGGAGATCCAATCTCCTAGGGGGTGCGGCGGCCAAGGGGGGTTTTTCCTCCCCCCAAGGCACCTAGGAGGTGCCTTACCCTCCTAGGACTCTTGCCCCCTTGAACCCTAGGCGCATGGGCCTATGTGGGGCTGGTGCCCTTGGCCCATTAGGCCAAGGCGCACCCCCTTACAGCCCATGTGGCCCCCCGGGGCAGGTGGACCCACCCGGTGGACCCCCGGGACCCTTCCGGTGGTCCCGGTACAATACCGATAACCCCGAAACTTGTCCCGATGCCCGAAACAGGACTTCCCATATATAAATCTTTACCTCCAGACCATTCCGGAACTCCTCGTGACATCCGGGATCTCATCCGGGACTCCGAACAACATTCGGGTTACTGCATATACATATCCCTATAACCCTAGCGTAACTGAACCTTAAGTGTGTAGACCCTACGGGTTCGGGAGACAAGCAGACATGACCGAGACGCTCTCAGTCAATAACCATCAGCGGGATCTGGATACCCATGATGGCTCCCACATGCTCCTCGATGTTGTCATCGGATGAACCACTATGTCGAGGATTCGATCAAACCCTGTATGCAATTCCCTTTGTCAATCGGTACGTTACTTGCCCGAGACTCGATCGTCGGTATCCCAATACCTTGTTCAGTCTCGTTACCGGCAAGTCACTTTACTCATACCGTAATGCATGATCCCGTGTCCAACACCTTGGTCACATTGAGCTCATTATGATGATGCATTACCGAGTGGGCCCAGAGATACCTCTCCGTCACACGGAGTGACAAATCCCAGTCTCGATCCGTGTCAACCCAACAGCTACTTTCGGAGATACATGTAATGCACCTTTATAGTCACCCAGTTACGTTGTGACGTTTGGTACACCCAAGGCACTCTTACGGTATCCGGGAGTTACACGATCTCATGGTCGTAGGAAGAGATACTTGACACTTGCAAAGCTCTAGCAAAACGAACTACACGATCTTTTATGCTATGCTTAGGATTGGGTCTTGTCCATCACATCATTCTCCTAATGATGTGATCCCGTTATCAACGACATCCAATGTCCATAGTCAGGAAACCATGACTATCTGTTGATCACAACGAGCTGGTCAACTAGAGGCTTACCAGGGACATTGTGTGGTCTAAGTATTCACACGTGTATTACGATTTCCGGATAATACAGTTATAGCATGAATAAAAGACAATTATCATGAACAATGAAATATAATAATACTTTTATTATTGCCTCTAGGGCATATTTCCAACAGGGGGCACCCTAGAGACACAACAATTGATCGTTTGATCTTTTAGCCGTGTGCGGTGCCCCCCTCCACCATAGCCCACCTCGATAATACTGTAGCGGTGCTTAGGCGAAGCCCTGCGTCGGTAGAACATCATCATCATCACCACGCCGTCGTGCTGACGAAACTCTCCCTCAACACTCGGCTGGATCGGAGTTCGAGGGACGTCATCGGGCTGAACGTGTGCTGAACTCGGAGGTGCCGTGCGTTCGGTACTTGATCGGTCGGATCGTGAAGACGTATGACTACATCAACCGCGTTGTGCTAACGCTTCCGCTTTCGGTCTATGAGGGTACATGGACAACACTCTCCCCTCTTGTTGCTATGAATCACCATGATCTTGCGTGTGCGTAGGAATTTTTTTGAAATTACTATGTTCCCCAACACGTTGAACACAAACGAAGTACGCGAAGTTGCAGCTATGGCGAACTTTTAATCTAAACAAAACCCAAAGTTTAAACGACGCCATAAGGGTTGTATATATGGAGGAAGAGGGGGGGGGGGATTTCGTGGCCCCTTGGAGGAGGGGTCCGAAACCAACCCTAACTCTGTTCTCCCCACACATACGGACTCTAAAAACAACCTATACTTTAGTATTTCAAAGTTACGTGGGCCTAGCCCAAAAATAAGGTGGTGCAACACCTAAAATAAGCTATGGATGAAATTTATGAATGTGCATTTTGTATATTTCATTCATGTCCTTGTAGGTCATCATGGAGGCTTCAAATTGCTCAAATATGCACTAGAAACGCCATTCTAAATCCCTTCGCGCGTGCCTTCATCTCCATGTTTGATTCTGCTCCAGTGTTCATCCCTCTTGTCCATTCTAGGCCCTTTATTAGTAATCAACACAAATGTATCCAATTTAGGAAGCGTCATATTCTCATGAACATTAGAATTGTCACAAAGAAACGAAAGTAGCTGATAATTCAATTGGTGTGCGCGAGCTCTAGTAATTGGTCCAGTATGTATAGCAGCAGGGGTTGTGGGTCTAAGAATGCTATTGATGTCCTCATCATCCCCCCCTTCTTGAAATGAAGTCGTCCTCGACGGAAGCTCATATTCCTCACCCAAATAAGGCTTCAAATCTACAATGTTAAATGTGGGACTAACCCCAAAATCTGCAGGCAGCTCAAGTTTATATGCATTATCATTTATTTTCTCTAGCACCTTAAAAGGACCATCATCGCATGGCATTAGCTTTGATTTGCACAAATTAGGAAATCTATCCTTACGCAAATGTAACCAAACAAGATCTCCAGGTGCAAACACAAGATGTTTTCTACCCTTATCTCCAGTAAGTTTATATTTAGCATTCATACACTCAATGTTGTCCTTAGTTAACTCATGCATTTTTAAGATCAATTCAGCACGTCATTTATCATCAAACTTAACCTTCTCTGAAGATGGAAGAGGCAACAAATCAATAGGTGCACGAGGTAGGAAACCATACACAATTTCAAAAGAGCACATCTTAGTAGTAGAATGCAGCAAACGATTATAAGCAAATTCAATATGAGGCAAGCATTCTTCCCACATTTTCTTGTTATTCTTTCAAACAACCCTAAGCATAGTAGACAATGTTCTATTGACTACTTCAGTTTGTCCATCAGTTTGGGGGTGACTAGTAGTACTAAAAAGCAGTTTAGTCCCCAACTTAGCCCATAAATATCTCCAAAAGTGGTTAAGAAATTTAGTATCATGATCTGAAACAATAGTATTTGGCACACCATGCAAGCGAATAATTTCACGAAAGAACAAATCAGCAACATTAGCAGCATCATCGCTTTTATGACATGGTATGAGATGTGCCATTTTCGAAAATCTATCCACGACAACAAATATGCAATCCCTCCCCTTCTTTGTTCGAGGTAATCCTAAAACAAAATCCATAGATATATCCTCCCATGGAACACTAGGTACAGGAAAAGGCATATATAAACCATGAGGATTGAGTCGTGACTTAGCTTTTTGACATGTAGTGCAGCGAGCAACAAAACGCTCAACATCCCTTCTCATCTTTGGCCAAAAGAAATGTGTAGGAAGTACGTCCTCCGTCTGCTTGACACCAAAGTGTCCCATTAATCCTCCTCCATGTGCCTCCTGCAACAACAAAGATGAACAGAGCTAGCTGGAATGCATAGCTTGTTAGCACGGAACACAAATCCATCATTAATGACAAACTTGTTCCGTGTTCTCCCTTCTTTACAATTTTGCAGCACATTTTTAAATTCAGCGTCATGCACATATTGATCTTTGATGGTCTCCAAACCAAATATTTTAAAGTCAAGTTGTGAAAGCACAGTATAACGACAAAACAATGCATCAACAATAACATTTTCTTTACCCTTTGTATGTTTTATGACATAAGGAAAAGTCTCAATAAATTCAACCCATTTAGCATGTCTACGGTTCAATTTTGCTTGACTTTTAATATGTTTGAAAGATTCATGATCAGAATGTATAACAAATTCTTTGGGCCATAAATAATGTTGCCATGTTTCTAAAGTCCGAACAAGAGCATATAATTCTTTACCATAAGTAGAATAGTTCAGACTAGGCCCACTCAATTTTTTAGAAAAGTATGCAACAGGTTTACCATATTATAGTAACACACCTCCTAATCCAATTCTACTAGCATCACATTCAAGCTCAAAAGTCTTATTAAAATCAGGAAGTTGGAGTAAAGGAGCATGTGTCAACTTATCTTTCAATACCGTGAAGGCTTGTTTATGTGTGGTACCCCAAACAAAAGACATCCTTCTTCGTAAGCTCATTGAGAGGTGCAACAATGGTGCTGAAATCTCTCAGAAAATGCCTATAGAAACCAGCGAATCTAAGAAAACCCCTCACTTGTGTGACCGTTCTGGGCTGCGGCCAACTCTCAACAGCTTCAATCTTGGCTTTATCAACTTCAGTTCCCTGTGGAGTAACAACATAGCCAAGAAAAGATATTCGATCAGTGCAAAGGTGCACTTGCCAAGGTTACCAAACAAACGTGCATCACATAGAGCAATAAAAACAACACGTAAATGTTCCAAATGTTCTTCCAAAGATCTGCTATAAATCAGCATATCATCAAAATAGACTACCACAAATCATCCAATGAAAGCACGTAAAACTTCGTTCATTAATCTCATGAAAGTACTAGGTGCATTAGTTGACCCAAAAGGCATGACTAATCACTCATATAATCCAAACTTAGTTTTAAATGTTGTTTTCCATTCATCTCCCAATTTCATACGAATTTGATGATATCCACTACGCAAATCAACTTTGGAGAATATTGTAGAGCCACTCAATTCATCAAGCATATAATCTAGCCTAGGAATAGGATGACGATAATGAATAGTGATATTATTAATGCCTCTACAATCAACACACATACGCTATGTACCATCCTTTTTTGGCACTGGTATAATAGGAACAACACAAGGACTAAGAGATTCGCGTATATAACCTTTGTTGAGCAACTCCTGTACTTCATGCATAATCTCCTTCGCCTCCTCTGGATTGGTACAATATGGCGCATGGTTTGGCAGCGAAGCACCGTGAATTAAGTCGATCTGATGCTCAATCTCTCGAATAGGTGGTAATCCCACTGGCACGCCTTGTGGAAAGACGTCAGCGCACTCCCACAAAATGTTAGTGATAACAGGAGGCAAAGAGGAAGGCACATCCTCGAATGAAAAATAATGCCTCTTTGCACACAAAAGCATAACGATCATATTTGCTAAAATCTAGATCATCAATATCAGATTTGGTGGCAAGTAAACATCCGCTTTTCAATTTAATTTCAGATGCAATACTAGATAATGGTATGTTATTAGACTTCATTTGTTGCTCAAATTCTTTTGCCACAATATGATTTTCACTCATATTGTGATCCTATTTTGCTTTACTAGCTCTATTAACATCATCTTTCAAAATGTGTTCAGGAGTCATAGGAAGCAAAGTAATATGTTTATCCTTATGAAAAAGAGTATATTGATTTTTTCTACCATGATGTACAAAATTTTTATTGAATTGCCATGGTCTACCAAGTAATAAGGAACATCCTTGTATGGGTACCACATCACAATCAACATAATCAGTATATGTAGCAATACTAAAATGCACACGAACAATACGTGTTACCTTTAACCTTGCCGCTATTGTTAAACCATTGGATGTAGTATGGATGCGGATGGGGTCTTGTGGTGAGAAACAACTTCTCCACCATCTCCATGCTAGCCAAGTTGTTACAACTCCCTCCATCAATGATGATGCGGACAAAATGTTCCTTCACAACTCTCTTTGTATGGAACAAATTATGCCTCTGATTTTGCTCAGCTTGTGTTACCTGCACACTTAAAACACGTTGAGCAACTAAACTCTCATACCTGTTAGCATCTTCAGCAGCCATGTATTGCGTCTCATGTTTAGAATCATTCCCATCGTGTTCTTCACTCGCAATAAGAGCCAAAGTCTCCTCATCATAGTCACTAGCGGACTCATACCCACCACCCTCAGTAACAATCGTCCCACGCGGAGATGGACATTTGCTCGCATAGTGACCTCCACCCTTGCAATGACGGCATATAACCTCATGTGTTTGCCCTGTTGTTGCCATGGGTGAAGAAGAGCTCTGTGCGGGACCAGAAGGTGTGATCTTGGCAGATAGTGGTGTTTGTGCCTGCTTTCTTGTATCATGGTTGGAGGTGGCAGCTGATGGAGATGTTGGTGCAGCAGAACGTGTGGAAGTAGAGGATGCACGTGGTGTCCATGATGATGAACGACCTGCAGAGAAATTAGTTCGCGCCAATGCGTGTCGATCCTGCACTTCACATTTAGCTTTGCAAGCAAGATGGAATAAACGGGTGATATTATTATACTCCTTATACTCTAGAATGGCCTGGATCTCTCTATTTAACCCACCCATAAAACATGCAAGCATAGCTTCATTATCCTCAATAATACCACATTCAATCATGCCAGTTTGTAATTCCTGATAATACTCCTTTACATAATTTTTCCTTGTCTTAAGGGCTGCAATTTTTGAAGTAATTCACATTGATAATATGGTGGGACCCAACAAGTACGCATAGCGGTTTTCAAAGCAGCCCAAGCAGTTGGAATATGATATAATCTACAATGTTCAGACCACCAAACACATGCAAAACTAGTGAATGCACAAACAACAACAACAACAACAACACGTCTATCCTCAGGATATTGTAAGCATGCAAAGCGTTGTTCAGTTTCTAACTCCTAAGCAAGATAATATCAAGAATGTATCTACCCTCGAATGGTGAGATATTCAACTTTAGTTTCGGGATGTGGTTTTGATCTCGTACCTGAGGGGGTGGTGCAGCCCTACCGTTGCGATGATATGCATGAGGACGACCTAGTGGTGGTGGTGCTGGTGGTTCCACGCAGTTCTGATTTTGATCAACCTCATCCTCGTAATAGCCGTCCTCCTCTACAGTGGCAGCAGGAGCTACAGAAGCATCAACAGCAGTAGCAGTGTCACTAGAAGTTTGTCCTGGCCCAAGAGGAACACGCTGCGCTCGCCCTGCTGGATTGCGACGCGGCTGGTGGTTGTGGTAGACGCGCGCATACTTCATCAAACTTGGCATCCAACTTGGTGTCAATTGTCTGCTCAATGTCATCAATTCTCTCGTGTGCCTTTCCAAAGCTGGCCATCACGTCTTCCACCTGTTGACCCAACATTTGCTAAAATTTATCATGAAGTTCCTTCTTCGTCATGTTCTCCCAGTCAATCTTGTCGGCTTGTGGTCCTGCCATGGTTAGCGGCAATAAAAACACACAAAAATATGATCCTACAGACTACTAGAAAGTGGTGGTGGTAGGGTATCACAAATCCATCAAGCAAATCTCAAATTCTTACCAGTTCTTACCCAGCAACAGGTGGTGATCGGCAACCGTTATAGTCAAAATTCTCAAAGCTTGGATAGAACGTTTGACAGGTGGTGTCAAACGCACGATGTAGATGTATGTGGAGATGGGAAGGCTTATGATATGGTAGCAAAAATGTCAGCAATAATCAATTCAGATATGCAAAGTTGAATAAACGCTCAACGACGGTACTATGCTGGTCCTAGGCTAGACCGTGCTAGAGATGCGAGCATAGAACACTAACAAAATCACGACGCTGCACAGAAACAAGGGAAAATCACACTCTGAATTTTCTGGGCACTCTTTTTTTGCGCTTATGTGGACTCGGATTGGTGGCGTGGTATATATGGACTCATATTGGTGGTATATGGCATCGGTGGTAGGATATGGCAGCGGTGGTAGGATATGGCAGCGGTGACATGACAACTTGTGAACAGAACTTGTAACTCTAAATGACTAGACCCGAAGACCAGTAACTAGACACGACGATGCAACCGCAAATTCAACCAAGCAAAATACTGGAAATATTATGCAAAGGCTCAGATGGTTCGGATATGATGAACTAACCCTAATGTTTTTCTATGGCTTTTTGATGGACTGTAGGTATGAAAAACAAATGCGATCTAAACTATGAAAAACTAGAAAATCTCACCGAGCAACCTGGAAATCTTACACCACTTGATAGAGGCAAAGGTGTTCCGTCTTTCAATAAGAAGGTGATTATCGTTTTTTGTGGGAGAAGACTTTGACGATCCGACTATGAACGTGCGAGACGTCGCACCTTAGCAATCGCTAAACCAACTTTCAAGGGTTATTGACCACATTGGAGTATGATCAACCTTACCATGAGGGTCTATTTTCTACGAGCAAATGAAGAACGAGCAAGAAACTGAGATTGCAATCTAGATATTGTGAATATAAGATGAAAGCTTTATTGATCAAGATGGGGTTCTGTCACATCTTGGTCTGATCGTTGAACACAAACGAAGTACGCGATGTTGCAGCTATGTCGAACTTTTAATCTAAAACCCAGAGTCTAAACAACGCCATAAGGCTGTATATATGAAGGAAGAGGGGAGGGGGATTTCGTGGCCCCTTGGAGGAGGGGTCCGAAACCAACCCTAACTCTGTTTTCCCCACACATACAGACTCTAAAAACATCCTATACTTAAGTATTTCAAAATTACATGGGCCTGGCCCAAAAATAAGATGGCGCAACACCAAAAATGAGCTGTGGACAAAATTTATGAACGGGCATCTTGTATATTTCGTCCATGTCCTTGTAGGTCATCACGGAGGCTTCAAAGTGCTCAAATATGCACTAGAAATGCCATTCTAGGTCCCTTAGCGCGCGTCTTCATCTCCATGCTTGATCCTGCTCCAATGTTCATCCCTCTTGTCCATGCCAGGCCCTTCATTAGTAATCAACACAAATGCATCCAATTTAGGCAGCATCATATTCTCATGAAGATTAGAATTGTCACCAAGAAACGGAAGTACCTGATAATTCAATTGCCATGCGCGAGCTCTAATAATTGGTTCAGTATGTATTTATTTTGAACAATAGGGGCTGTGGGTGTAACAATGGTATTGACGTCCTCATCAAGTGGGCAAGGGAGAGGCTGGCGGACGGGGAAGGCGCTTACCGCACGCCGGTCACGTGTGAGCGCGCCGGTCGATCCCGATGTCGCGCCCCTCGCATCGTCCTCCGCCGGTCATCGGTCAAGTCTGCGATCCAAACACTTTATCATAATACTTTTCAAAGTTAATCTTGAACACTACTCCACTCATGTCCTTCTGGTGCATCTCGTGCACAATTTCATGTAGGATCACTACTCCATCAAGTATATTCATTCTTTGCATGAACACTCCGACTCGCCGTCGAGTTTCCAGAGCGTGAGGCAAGCAAGGAGGCGGCAGCGAAGGTGAAGGCGAAGGCGGCCCGCCATGCGAAGGAGCAGGACCGCCTGCTCCGCAGGTTGTCAGGCCGAAGCTGCATCTTGGACTCCAACTTGATGGGCGGCTCCACCTCCACCTCTGATGACGATACACCACTGCATGCCGATGCCTACACGGAGGAGGGGCATAGCCGCATCGACGACTGGAAGGGGAAGGAGCCGATGAGGAAATGGTGATTTCCTCTGCCCTTCCCTGTTCTATTTATAATTTAACTATGTTTGAAGTAGTTTGTAGTATCGATTTGCATTGTCTGCTGTCGAATTCTGATGAACTATGCTCCTTTTGTCTGACGATGAAATGTTGATCCGACGAACTGCGTGTTGATCATTCTTTATATAGGCGTGTCATGAGTTGTATGGTTTTGAGGTTTTAGATATGAATGACGCGAGTGTGGAAGCCAACATATGAGGCCTGTCCGGTTAGTACCCGCGGACGCGCTCGGGCACGTCCGCTGGCGGTTGAGGACCTGGATTAGCTGTCTTGCTGTAGATGCTCTAAAGAGGTGACAAAAGAAGAACAAAAAAAAAATCTTTGTGCTTTTATTAAATACTCCGTATATATATAATATAATTAAAAGTATTGTATAGATATAGATATAGATAGATGACCATCATGTCATCACATCTTGATGGCCGAGATTAGTTGAATCTATCTTCTGAATTTTTTATATTGAGATATAGGTATATAATTTTTTTTGAGGCAAGCTATAGATATAGATGACCATCATGCCGTCACGGGAGCATTGCACGCGGTACGCCGCGCACGTACGCAGCCCACAACGCGATAACATAATGGGCGCACCCGAAAGCGGAGAAGAGAGAAAAGCCGAAAACAAGGGCGAACCAAAGGACGGATACTTTGCCGTCAAAGAAACGACGGCGGATAGATTCCACTACTCTGTTCTCTTGTAGCAGTAGCACTAGTCCTCCACTCCCCCCGTCCCTTCACCTGATTGCCTCCACCGCCGCCCCGCCCAAGCCCCGAAACTCCCCGCCCGCACTCCCCGCGTACAGCCACCTCAGCCCCGCTGCGCCATCTCCGGCCGCCGGACTAAGACACCGCCGGTCGCCTTCCATTGGCGCCCAGTGCCCGCCGGCCGCGTCGCCTCAGGTGAGCAAGCATTCCGGCCCTATCTTTTCATCCTCCCTTTCCCTCCGCGGGTTACTTTCTGGCCCTTTTTATCCAGTCTGGGAATTCCATGGGAGCACGCTGTATCGAAGAAAGGCAAATGCCACCAGCGTATGGTTTCAGTCGCTGAAGTTTTCTTCTGTATATGATTCGTTCTCTTGCCCGCGAGCCGGTGCCCCCAGCATTCGGTCCGTGATCTCAATGTGGAAATAGGATTGATTGCTTGCCACATTTTCCTATCATCTGGATCCTAGGCAGCTGAGCATGCTAATCTGGGGTAGGCTCGAATGCTTGATATTTGGGAATATGCGAGTCAGGATTTCAAGCGAAGTTACGATTCAGTGAGCGAAATAGAAACAATCAGTTTGGCCTAAGGAAAGCATACACTTTTCCCATCAAATTTTATCACTTCTCTTACTAGAATGAGCAGACTTTAAAGACCTGCACGATTCTTTGGATACGTCCGGGCACCTGTGTATTATCTTGCTAGTAATAGCAAGCTCCGTACTTATGTTATTATGTTTAGCCTCGTACGCCTCCGCTCCGTGCTTCATGTATCAACAGTGGATGGATTCTAGTTTGATTAGCCAAACCAACCATACATTTCTTGTGTTTTTTAACCTGCTAAATCTGCAGCTTCGAGGAACTGTCTCGGTTGCAGGTCTCGTCCGGACTGGACACATTCACACATACATACCCATACTTGGCTGATCTCGGTATCCCCACCCGGCGTAGTTTTCTATCTTAATCCTACCTAGAGTGGAGGAGCACCTGTCCTCCTCAACTTTCTTACGGTCGTTTTTGTTCTCTTTTACCCTTCCCGTGGCTCCCATTGTCAAGATTCGACCTGCTGACCAGATTTCCTGCGAAATTCTGAAGCCTTTGGAACGGCGCGGCTGCGGCTGCCGAGATTCCTTTGTCGTCTTTAAGCATGCAGTCTCAGTATTTTGGCTGCGCATTTGTGGGTGTGCCTTTGTAATTACCCGGTCTCTGTTCGTTTCTCGTTTTAACATTTCTCTGAGCGGAGGAACTGGTAACTACAACTGATATTTCTGACAGAATACGCAGTCTTTCAGACATTATGTTGTGCTGCAAGGTTCCATTTCGTGATACGTACGCTCTAGTTGGTGCCATTGGTCCATGTTTTTGTAATTACTCCTGCTCATTCGCTTATGTACTCCTACCACTTTATCGCATCCTTTTATCCGGGTAGCTTATGCTTTTTGCCATATTGCCCCGCGCTGTTTTGTCCCTGTCGAATCTCTTCGTTCTGTGCGCAATTTTTGTTTTATGTTGGTTTTAAACAGCCATATTATCTTGCACCAATATCGCCTACAATTGACGCGCTTTAAGCATGTGTCTTCTGAAGTTCTCGGAAAAGGGTGCATCCTGCTAGAGTATCTCCATCAGTTTCTATCTGCCTTAAATTCTATGGGCTTAAAATGCCAAGAGCTTTATGGAAAAGTACATTGTTGTGCTTATACATGCTTCTGCTTCCACCAAATAGCCACTAGTCTGCTGATTCTTCTTAAAGTGGTTAAGTTGGTTCGCTTGACTTAAGTTCATTGACAGCCCGCGTCGGGTTAACGAAGCTTTGTTAACCTTTTCTGTACTTTTCAGGATTCGACTCATCAGATGAATGCTCTTGAGCCAGTTCTAGTACCTATTATAACGAGGAGACGATCAATTTGTTCGACCTAAGCACAAGGACTTCTAGAGCGAATTCAGTTATGGGACAAACTCATAGAGATGGTATGTATTTTCATCTCATTTTTCCTTTTGTTAGAACTATGTTCAAGTGGGGATGTGAAAGTTCTCTGGAGACCTTGATGCTCCTTGTGCAATTCATATCCGGTTACCATCTCCGTCGGAGCTTCTTCATTGGATGCTCTATTAGCTGCTCTAATTGTGTTATTTGGTGGGCATCCGTGACATTTTTTTAATTTCCCTTTTTAGAAATTTTGTGGGGAAGTCGTAATGACTGGAAATGTAGTTGGAGTCATGGGGATTAAGACTTGCAGGATTGCTGTGGTAAAATATCTATAGCAATATTCTTTTGTTTCCTGATAATGATTTGTTCCTTGGTTTTGGAAATATTCAAAATAATAATAATAATCTTGTTCATGTTTTCTATGTACATTAAAATTCTGATATTTGAAAAAAGTATGAAAATACTTTATTTAACATGTTCTTATCATGTTTCCAGTTCAAAGTTTCAAGTCAGAATTGAAGAGAATTATTGATTCGGATAAAGTTCATGTGGAGGAAAGAGATGTAAGTACCATGTATCATTACTTATACTATGGGTTTAGCAGCCTCACAATCTTGTATCAGTATATTCTTTTGATATGAAAATGCTGTATGAATTTAATGAAATGCTACAAGACACTGTAAAAGAAACAAAGAAAGGAAATGTACTCCACTGAACGAAAGAACAGTATGGATTCATATCCCGGCTTGGATGGCGTTTTAATAATAGGCTATGTACTCTTGATTTTTCTTGGTTATGTAGTTTCTTGTGTTCCTAGTCGTGGAAGGGTGTACATGTTATATTGTCCCTGAATAATTTGGGCAGTGTGCATCTTCGGATGGAGAGACCAAGGGAGTTATATTTTTTGTTAACTAAAAACATGTTGCTAACAGAAAAACATAGTTTTTGTATAATATGCTTCTGAAAATTTGGCCGACCTGCTCCATTTGATGATTTTTCTTGTCTTAATTCTTCTTTGTGTGCTATTGTGGATTTGTCTGCAGGCACCTGGTGGTAGTTTTTCAAGCACAAAATCAAGTACGACTTCATTAAAAATGCTATTAGCAAAAGAGACGAGTAAAGAAGTGGAGTCAAAGAGCAACGCACCAAGTGTCGTTGCAAGATTAATGGGCCTTGAGGATGATTTTCCTGCCAAAGAACCAGTTTTATACCATGCTAAGAGAGATTTTAGGAAAAGTCAATCATGTGACCACTTAACAGTGACAAAGAAGGCCGTGCAGCAGCAACAGCATCAGAATTCCATACAGTCCGTTACACAAGTTATCCATACATCCTGTGAAACAATTGAATATGATGGTGTATATGAAGGATGTGAAGAGAAAGCCAGAATGAGTTTGTTTCAGGATCAGTCTTCACAGGAAGGAAGACATTCTGAGAGCAAGAGTGGTAGAATGGATACTGTCCCAGAGAAGTTCAGGCAAGGAAAAAGCCTTGCCATGGAAGAAAAGCTCCTTCATTCTGGGGAGTTAGAAGAATCTCTCCATGTTCTTAGTTCAGAGAAAGATTTTTTTCTGAAATGTCATGAAGAACCTGACCCCATTTTGCCAAGATGGATGAGCGGGCTTCACCGGACTCCGGGATCACCTCCGACAAGACGTATTACGGTGCTGAAACCGATGAGATCTGTTCAGTATAATGGTGTAAGACAATCAAGAACAGACCGGGCTATTGAGCCAAATGGACTGGGGCTCAGAAAGTTTCATCAGAGGTCTAGTTCAAAAGAAGGAACCCCTTCGCAGCCAAGTAGTAGAATAGTACTCTTGAGGCCTACCCCAGGGAAGCCAAGTATACCGAATGCAAAGCTGACGCACAAGGCAGCTCCATTTCGGCTAATTGACCGGAACAATTTCAACAGAGTATTACTTGATAATGCGGCAACCCCAGCTTCCACAGAAGTAGTGAATGATATCATTCGGCACCGCCAATATGACTCTCGTCAACGAGATGATTCTTTGTTATCTTCAACGCACTCAAACGGATATGGTGGTGATGAAAGCTCGTTCAGCGATTCAGAGGTTGATCGCAGTGGAGATTCTGAGGTTGATTATATCGAAGAAGATGGTGGCAGCTTCAGTGACTCGGAGGAAGGTAGTCCTGCATCAAAGTATTCATGGGATTACACCAGAAGATATGGAAGTCCCTACTCCGGCTCATCTTTTGGCAGGATCCCACATTTACCTGAGTCAATGGTTACTAAGGAGGCTAAGCAACGGCTTTCGCAGCGATGGGCAATGGTAACCTGTGATGAGATCAGTGAAGAGCAAGCACAGCCGCCAAGGAGCACATGTACCTTGGGTGAGATGCTCTCCCTCAATGAAGTGACGAAAGAAGATTTCACTAGTTGCCAAAAGGATGATAAAACTGGCGAGAGGTCAAGTAAGTTGCCTAGGTCAAAGTCTTCGCCAGTGATTTCAGATACATTTGATAACATGGTGTCAAAAGTTCAAGCTTCAAATCCCGAGAGCTGCAAACCAGCAACAGAGGTTTTAATGTCAAATAAAGGAAAATCATCTTTCACGGGAAGAGTTTCTGATTTTCTGTTTCCTAAAAGAAAGCCAATAAGGCAGAAAACCAACCATCATCCATCGGATTGCTTTGATGGGAGGGTTGAAGCTTGTCCTGGTGATAGTCAATCACATGGCAATCACAGTTTAGAAACTAATGAAGAACAGGCACTCCATGAAGAGAAAATTGACATTTCTGCCATGCAAAACTCTACCAGCACTTCCGAGGTAGGCGTCTTATCTCAAACATCATGAAACCCCAACAGTTTATGCTTTTTTGCTTGTGTCTAAATCATGTAATGTTTTTGAGCGAGTGGATCTTTTCTGTCATTCCTGACTTATGTTGACATGCTTCCATGACAGGGAACTGCTTCAGTTGATGTGCCTATATCATTGATCTGTCGAAGCAGAAGACTGGATAGAGTAGGATTAAATGAAGGCCTAAACAGCACTCGCGATCAGCCCAGTCCTACCTCAGTTCTTGATGCACCCTCTGAAGATAGCAGCTGTAATGAACCTGAATCATCTGGAAGCACTACTTCCAAGAATGCGAGTAAGTATTGGTCTATGGTCAGAGTTCTCCATGTCTCAGTTTGCTTTATACTATACTGATAGGTATTCTAATTTTGTCAGAAGCTGTCTCAAGATCCTCAGCAATCGAGGCTGTTGCGTGTTCATTATCATGGGATGATACCACCTCAGAGTCACCATCACTCCGACGGCCTTACCTTCCCTCCGACGTTGATGATGATGAATCAGAATGTCATGTCCTTGTGCAAAACATTATGTCATCTTCCGGGTTAGAAGATGCACAGTCAAGCATAGTCTTTGCTGGCTGGCATTTACCCGACTGTCCTCTTGACCCAGTCCTGTGTAACAAACTCCTGGAGCTACGGGAGCAAAGGTCGTACAAAAGACTTCTATTTGACTGTGTCAATGTTGCTCTCATCGAGATCGGCGAGAACGCCCTGCTAAGCGCATTCCCATGGAGCAAAGCGCGCACCGGAACATGGAGGGACAGCTCATCCCCTGCTCTGGGGGTAGAGGTGTGGAGCATTCTGAAAGACTGGATTTACGGGGCGCGGATGTTCATGGTGAGCAAGAGGGATAACACGGGGATCATGATGGATAGAATCGTGAAGCAGGAGGTTGAAGGAAGTGGCTGGGTGAAAATGAGGATGTCGCAGGTGGTTGACATCGCGGAACAGATTGAGTGGGGGGTGTTGGAGGAGCTGGTGGCAGAAGCTGTGCTGGATTTCGCTGCTTGATTTCGACGATGAGGATACGCTTTGCAACTGCTGAATATCCATCCAGTAAGCAGCTGGATGGTGTGCGCTCTATCTTTTGACAGCTGCACATTGAATTGCTGTATGCGGACATGATTCATCTGCTTGTCTCATGACTTTGTAGCTGATTAGAAGATTGTAGTGTTCGAAAGTTTTGTAGCATTTTGTTTGATCAAATCGTAGCAATTGTGCAGTTCACCAGAATTGAGCCAATCTTGTCTTGCCGATATACATTTCTGATTCCCGTATTTGGAAAGTTTAGCATCTGAAATGGCTCAAATTAAATGGTTCACAAGAGGCGATGTACATTCTATTGAGAAAATCACCTGCTGCGAACTACTACCTCCGTAACTAAATATAAGACATTTTTGCAGTTTCAAACTGCAAAAATGTTTTATATTTAGTTAAAGAGGGAGTACATATCTGTGAAGAGTTAAGATAGTGAGTGAAAAAGCCGCAAAAAGTTTCACCTCTTGTCACCGACGTCCTCAGTGTCTCCAACACAGCTCTGCCCGGCGAAAATAGATTTGGAAGTAATTGTAGCCAATATTTCTTCAAGTAAGAACTTTTGACATCTGGTTGTTTGGGAGTAGGATCACGCCCATTCCCCCCGCCGTGTGAGGTGCAACTATCAGCGAATGCTACACTCTAAAAAACAATCAGCGAATGCTACAACACATTTCAGTTTGACGAAGGGGTGCTCCAGCGATTCCTAAATCATGATTAGTAATTTTGAACATTCGAAGTAAATAAAAAGTAAAAGGAAACTTCTTGAACAAACAGTCAGGGTACACCCAACAGCGGTTATTGAAGTATCACACTATTATTCGTTCAGCCCGAAAGCTATTGTAGAATAGAAATGTGAAAATAAAATGAATAAACTAAAGAAATTGCCACACATCTTGGAGAAACTAGAAAGTATCTCTTAGGCTAGTCATAGTGGGGGTAACTTAAGTAGTAACTTAACACATCCCAAGACAATTTTGCTTATGTGGCAAGTATTTAATGAGGAAAAAGGTGCTTGTGGTAACATAATATGTTACTGTAACATGGCGCTTCCCGAGGCAAAATGAGTCTATGAGCTAATAAATGAAACCATCTATGACACTACTAATATGTTACTTTGCACTATGAAGATAAGTAACTTAGACTAGTGTCATGCATATGACACTAGTCTAAGTTACTCCCCACTATGACCAGCCTTACAACTAAGAATTACAATGAGACATCTTGGAGACATCTTCTCCGTGGTATCGTTCCGTGGTCTGGGTATACTGGAATGCACCACACACAACAAGGATCTGCTCAACAAATTCCTTCACAAATTCTTTAATAAAGCTAATCTCCCATGGGTGAATCTGATCTGGAAAAAATATTACAATTCTGGGCCATCATTTGACAAGATGGAGGCTTTTATGGTGGAAAGATATTCTCAAGCTCTTGCCTGAATTCAAAGCATCTGCTTCCTGCAAACTTGGTGAAGGAAGCACCATTCCGTTTTGGCATACAAATGGCTTGATGACCCATTGATTCACAAATACCCAGAATTGCACTCTTTTGCCATGGATGATTCCAAATCTTTGGCTATGGTTGGATCCTCTGGTGACATAACTGATATGTTTCATAGGCCTCTGTTCGTTGCAGGCATATGGTCAACTCCTTGGGATTCAAAATACAATGAACAGTCATGTGTCAGCTGTTGGAAAGGATGTTTGGATCTGCAATGGTGACCAATTTTTTTCTTCAATCACAATGTATAAGAAGTTAATGGGAAATGTCAGAGGGCCAAACATTTTCAATACCCTTTTGAACAGTGCCAGTAGACTCAAGCACAAGATCTTCTTCTGGCTGGCACTACATCACATAACCAACACCAGAGCTCTGATCAGGAGGAAAGGTTTCTTTATGAATGATTATTGCTGCTTTCTTTGTGCTCATGGCACTAAAGAAACTCTGCTTCATCTTATGTAGGATTGTGATTTTGCTCTAAGGTGCTGCGATTTCTTGACCCCCAACAGAAACAGACGTCTTTCTTTTTTATTACGACTCTATCTTGGCTCTTGGACAGCTCCCACCACGTATAACCATGAATATAGTTACTCATGCTTGCTGGAACATCTGGATGCAGCGTAATGGGAAGGTTTTCAGAAATGCAGCCCCTTCCGTTCAAGCATGGAAGCACTCTCTCAGAGAAGATCTTGAACTGCTAGCTTACAGAATCAAGAGTAATTAATTGGAGAGGTAGGAGTACCCTTTTGGTAACGGATATACTCGCTCCCTTCCGATTTATAGAGCTTATCTCAAATAATTTGTTTTCCCATTTTACAAGTCTTAATTTTTTTTGAAAGATCCAGACTTGCTGGCTTTTCATTGGCTTAGCAGGGGAGAATTACAAAATTTGTGATCAAGTGATCAATGAAGAGAAAAAGAGTTACAGAGGCGTAGGAGGAGGGAGCAACATGGGCCCTCTCCCTCTCCGCTGTATAGCAAAAACCTAGGTCTATTCCTCACGTTGTTTCCCCGAAAGGGGCGCTATGGCATGTGCTCCGGCGAGTCTCCATTGCTCGATGTCTCTCCAGTAGGCCTCTATTACACTGAGTGCACTTGGCGTCTTTCCTCCGAATGTGCATCTGTTTCTTTCAAGCCAGATTTGCCAGGCGATCAAGGCCACCATGGTCTTGACTCCTCTTCTTTCCCTTGGCGCCGCGGAGTTCAGGATTGCGGCGACAGCTTCGGTTGTTGTGTTGCTTGCACTCCAGGAGGCCGGGGAGAGCGCCGCACAGCCCTCCCAGGTGGCTGCCTTTATCCAAACTCCCCTCGATGTGTTGCACTCCCAAAGCAGGTGGAAGGAGGACTCGAGGTTGCAGCAGCAAAGCTGGCAGAAATAGGGATTCTGAAAAGGGGTTTCCCCTCGCTTTATATTATAAAGCAACCGACCAAGCATCCAACACAAAAGTACAAGTACCGATCAAGTCATCAAGTCATGCTGGGGGCGCAGCGGAACTAGCCCCCCCCCCCCCCAAAAAAAAGAGAGAGCTAATCCGGCTCGGGTGGGGGTGGCGGTGGAGGTGGTGCTGGCGAGAAGGCTGCTGCCTAGGATCGAAGGCCTGCAATGATGTTGTCAAGGATGTCCCGACCGCGCCGCTTGCTAAGCGGTCTCCAGAGCTGTAAGAAGCCACACATTTTATAAATTGTGTCAGTCGCACGGTTGAGAACCACACGCTCGATGACAAGCTTATTGCGGATACACCACAGGGTCCAAGCAAGGGTCCCCAAAGCCACCCAAGTGGCAGCTTTCCGGGGGCTAGGGAGCCTAAAGGCCTCCCCAAACAGGCCCGGGAGGTTATCGTGGCACCAGTTGCCACCCACAACCTCCCGGAAGCAACTCCATAGGAATTGAGCTGTAGGGCATCGGAAGAAAATGTGGTTGCAATCTTTCGGCACCAAACAAAGGGGGCAGAGGCCATCCCCAGGACCGCTACGCTTGCGGACCTCCGTGCCCGAGGGTAGCCGTCTCGAACCCACTGCCATAGGAATATGCGGATTTTCAGGGGGAGTTTGATTTCCCAAAGCACGGATAATTCTGCCGGTCCCGGAGTGGGGACAATCACCTGATAAAGGGACCTAGTTGAGAAGCGGCCATTTGGCTCAAGATGCCAAGATAGCGTATCCGGCTCGAGGGAGGGGGAGCGGAGTGCAATACATTCGACTAGCTCGTCCCATTGTTCGCGCTCCCCCGCCCCGAAGGTACGGAGGAAGGCAACAACCCCCAAGTCCGCTAAGGCTACCGCTACCGATAGGAGTGGGCGGGTGCAGATCAAGAATAATGAGGGGAAGCGCTCCGCAAATGAGCGGGGCCCAGCCCACCTATCTAGCCAAAAGAGGGTACCAGAACCGGACCCCATAGTAATGGAGGTCCCAATGCGCAGGACAGGCATCAGACGGATCACCGATTGCCAGAATTGGGACCCGCCTGATCTAGAGGCAAAAGCGAGTGGTTGACCACGAAGGTACTTAGCGCGAATAATCTCTAGCCAAAGGCCACCCTCCTCAGTCTGGATCCGCCAGAGCCATTTGGAGAGGAGGGCAATATTCATCCGCTTGGATGAGATGACCCCAAGACCACCCTGGTCTTTAGGCTTACAGATCTCAGACCACTTCACCATGTGGTATTTCTGTTTATTGTTCTCGCCAGCCTAGAAGAACAGGGAGAGGATTTTGGTCACCTCCTGATAGAGGGATTCATGTAAACTATAGAATCCCATGATGTACATCTGGCAGCTAATAAGGGAGGAGTTCATCAGGATCACTCTAGTGGCTTTGGATAGCCATCTCCCTTGCCAAGGCTCCATCCGCAGTTGGAGCCTGGCAACTATAGGGTGGAAGTCTTTCTCCAGTAGACGATTGTCACTAATCGGCAAGCCAAGGTAGGTGGTCGGAAAGGACCCCAAACGATAATTCAAGCGATTGGCAATGCGTTGGGCTTCCGACGGGGAATATCCAAGCACCATGACCTCACTTTTGGCAAAGTTGATCGTGAGGCCCGACATCTCCTGAAAGCAAAGGAGGAGGAATTTGAGGTTCCGGATATCCTCATCCGAACCCTCCACCATCATAATGGTGTCATCAGCATACTGGAGATGGGTCAGGCCTCCATTGGCCACAAGATGGGGGAAAATCCCCCTAATGTGGCCGTCCTGCCTGGCCAAATTGAGTATCGAAGCTAACACATCAACCACAAGATTGAAAAGGAAAGGGGAAATCGGGTCCCCTTGCCGAACACCTTGCCCCGTTGTGAAATAAGGTCCAATTTCCCCATTGATATTAACGGTTGTACGACCGCTTGTCACTAACTGCATCACCCGAGCAACCCAATGGCGATCGAATCCACGTTTAAGCAATACTTCCCGAAGGAAGGACCAATGGACGGTATCATATGCTTTGTGAAAGTCAATCTTGAAGAACACCGCGCGAAGGCGTTTGGTCTTGACCTCATGGATGATTTCATGAAGGACAAGGACCCCATCAAGAATATATCTACCTTTCGTGAAGGCCGATTGATTCGGATGGTGGATCCGAGGAGCGATCAGGGCCGCCCTAGTGGCGTACCCCTTAGCCAGAATCCGAAATATCACATTAAGGACGGTGATAGGACGAAACTATCTAATGTCGGCAGCTCTTGGAACTTTAGGAATCAGGGAGATGATCCCGTAGTTGAGCCGAGACATGGCTAATGTCCCCCTGGAGAAATCCTGGAATAGGTCCAGAATGATCTCTTTGACCATCGGCCAGAAGTCCTGGAAAAAGCGGACTGGAAGCCCATTGGGGCCTGGGGCTGAGGCCGGGTTCATCGATTTGACGAACGCTTCCACCTCCGCGGCATCAAATGGGGCAGTTAACGCCGCATTCTCCGCCGGGGAAACTAGCTGGTCATGCGACCAGATATGGTCAGCCAGGGCGACACCGCCCCTGGCACGACCCATAAATAACGACTTATAAAATTCGTTCACCAAAGTGCGAATCGCTGGTGGATCCTGAAGAAGATGGCCGCCCTCCCATAAAAGGGGGATGGAGCAACGTCTCGTACGGCCATTAGCGATAGCCTGGAAGTAAGCTGTGTTGGCATCACCAAACAACACCCACTTTATAGATCCGCGTTGGAACCAAAATTCTTCTTCCTTGGAGTAGATCTCTATGAGAGACTCTTCCAGGTTATATCTATGTGCCCATTCTTCTGCAGAGATCCCTGAGATATCTGCGCGAAGGTCCATAGCACGGATTTCCTCGAGGAGGGAAGCCTTCTGGACACGAAGGTCCCTCCCAATATTAGCACCCCATCCCTTCATGAATTGCCTAGACCGCTTGGACAGGTGATGCCACTCATCTAGGATTGACATCGCTCTATGGGGTTTGGATAAAGCCGACACCTAGTGAGCCTGGACGGCAGCCGTGAAGCCCGGCTGCCGCAGCCAAAAGGTTTTGAAACGAAACCGCGGTGGAGGGCGTGGACTCTCATCTCGAGAGGACAAGAGAAGGGGTAAGTGGTCAGATCCGATGCGTGTAATGGCCTGGAGAGAGGCTAGGGGGAACCGCAACTCCCGGTCGGGAGAGACAAATACCCGATCAAGCACACTAAGGGTTGGGGTAACTTGTCTATTGGTCCAGGTGTATCTCGCCCCAACCCTGTCTAACTCCAGCAGTCCTAAGTCTGCAACCCAGTCGTTGAAACGACGGATCTCCGCGAGGTCAACCTGTGCGTTGCTCTTCTCCTCCGCGGAGCGGAGGAGGTTGAAATCCCTGCCAACCACGACCGGAAGTGTCGCGGAGGCAATCTTGGTGTGGAGTTCGGCCTGGAAGGCAGCCGATCGACTATGGTCGGCAGGGCCGTAGACCACAATAACCTCCCACTTAAAGTTAACATCACGCTCCCACACCTCCATACTAACAAAGTGGGATCCATGATCCATGGATCCCACCTTGAAGGTAGCATCCTTCACACCCAGAAGGATACCACCGGAGTGTCCCGCCACCCCACTAGATGGCAACCAGTGCCAGGCGAATAAGTGCCGGCTCAGGCGCTCGAGCTCGACCAAAGAAAAATCCACCCGCATCGTTTCCTGAATCGCTACCACATCCATAGATTCATCGCGCATGTAATCAACCAGCTGCCTACGGCGGCCATCATAACCGAAACCCCGTAGGTTCCAGAATAACGCACGCATAACTACTTGCCTACGGGGTCCTCCCAGGACCCCACTGTGGAGTTGGCACTAAGGGCACGACGCAACTGAGCCGTCCACGAACGGGTCCTGCCACGGACCTCCTCGGGGACTAGGTCCCGAGGTGTTGACCTATGCGTCGGGCGCGGAGTCGGGAGGGGGGGGGGGGCTCATCGGCCGCAACCGCCTCGCGAGCCCGAGCAGCCGCGAGACGCCCTTCCAAGACCTCCTTGGCCTGAAGGGACGCAATTTGTTATAAGGGGGGACCTTTCTCCTCCCGAAAAACTATGGCGGAGTCCGCCGCAACTTTTGCTAAGTGACCCAACGGAACCCCCGCAAGAGCCGAAAAGGAAGTATCCTCAATCATCTCATCATCATTGCAAAAAAGAGCCGGGGTAGGATGGGAGGACGGACCTGCATCAAGGTTCCGTGCCGCGACACGGCGAGAGGCCTTATCCACGGCGTTGGGAGATGGACCCACCAGGGGGTCACCGACTCGAGCCGCGCGCTCTTCCGAGCCGACGACCCAGGAGTGGAGGTAGACCGCGGGCGCCGCTTGGCCGCAGGGGGGCGGGGAGGAGCGGCCCGTGCCGTAAGCCCCAAGGCCGGCACCGATCTGATCAGATCGGACAAGGCCGGTGGCACGACGAGGACGTTGATACGTCTCCAACGTATCTATAATTTTTGATTGCTCCATGCTATATTATCTACTGTTTTGGACATTATTGGGCTTTATTATCCATTTTTATATTATTTTTGGGACTAACCTATTAACCGGAGGCCCAGCCCAGAATTGCTGGTTTTTTGCCTGTTTTAGGGTTTCCAAGAAAAGGAATATCAAACAGAGTCCAAACGGAATGAAACCTTCGGGAACATGATTTTCTCAACAAATATGATCCGGAAGACTTGGACCCTGTGTCAAGAAAAGAAATAGGAGGCCACGAGGTAGGGGGCATGCCCACCCCCACCAGGCGCGCCCTCCACCCTCGTGGGCCCCCTGTTGCTCCACCGACGTACTCCTTCCTCCTATATATATCCACGTACCCCCAAACGATCAGATACGGAGCCAAAACCCTAATTCCACCGCCGTAAATTTCGGTATCCACGAGATCCCACCTTGGGGCCTGTTCCGGAGCTCCGCCGGAGGGGGCATCGATCACGGAGGTCTTCTACATCAACACCATAGCCCCTCCGATGAAGTGTGAGTAGTTTACCTCAGACCTACGGGTCCATAGTTAGTAGCTAGATGGCTTCTTCTCTCTTTTTGGATCTCAATACAATGTTCTCCCCCTCTCTTGTGGAGAACTATTCGATGTAATCTTCTTTTTGCGGTGTGTTTGTTGAGACCGATGAATTGTGGGTTTATGATCAAGTCTATCTATGAATAATATTTGAATCTTCTCTGAATTCTTTTATGTATGATTGGTTATCTTTGCAAGTCTCTTCGAATTATCAGTTTGGTTTGGCCTACTAGATTGATCTTTCTTGCAATGGGAGAAGTGCTTAGCTTTGGGTTCAATCTTGCGGTGTCCTTTCCCAGTGACAGTAGGGGCAGCAAGGCACGTATTGTATTGTTGCCATCGAGGATAACAAGATGGGGTTTTCTTCATATTGCATGAGTCTATCCCTCTACATCATGTCATCTTGCTTAAGGCGTTACTCTGTTTTTAACTTAATACTCTAGATGCATGGTGGATAGCGGTCGATGAGTGGAGTAATAGTAGTAGATGCAGGCAGGAGTCGGTCTACTTGTCTCGGATGTGATGCCTATATACATGATCATACCTAGATATTCTCATAACTATGCTCAATTCTGTCAATTGCTCAACAGTAATTTGTTCACCCACCGTAGAATACTTATGCTCTCGAGAGAAGCCACTAGTGAAACCTATGGCCCCCGGGTCTATCTTTATCATATTAATCTCCTACTACTTAGTTATTTCCTTTGCTATTTCCTTTGCCTTTATTTTATCTTGCATCTTTATCATAAAAATACCAAAAATATTATCTTATCATATCTATCAGATCTCACTCTCGTAAGTGGCCTTATAGGGATTGACAACCCCTATTTGCGTTGGTTACGAGGATTTATTTGTTTTGTGCAGGTACGAGAGACTCGCGGGTAGCCTCCTACTGGATTGATACCTTGGTTCTCAAAAACTGAGGGAAATACTTACGCTACTTTGCTGCATCATCCCTTCCTATTCGGGGAAAACCAACGCAATGCTCAAAAGGTAGCAAGAAGGATTTCTGGCGCCGTTGCCGAGGAGGTCTTCACAAAAGTCAACATACCAAGTACCCATCACATACCCTTATCTCCTGCATTATATTATTTGCCATTTTCCTCTCGTTTTCCTCTCCCCCACTTCACCCTTGCCGTTTTATTTGCCCTCTCTCTCTATCCTCCCTCTCTTTCTCTATTTGCCTCTTTTTGCCCGCTTGCTTTTTGTTTGCTTGTGTGTTAGTTTGCTTTGCTTGTCGTTATGGCTAGTCCCTTATCTTCTCCATTGTCTCCCGAGAATGAAATTCTAAATTTTAAGCAAAGGGAGGGAGAAAATCTAAAATATTCTTGGTATAGAATTTGCAATGCTCAAAATAGATCTACTAGGAAGCAATCTACTTCCGTTCTTCTTCGCAATTTTTATGTAGGCATTACTCCTTGGCACCGTTATGTTCTTGATACTATTACCGGAGGGAATTTTTTGGGTAGCCATACTTTTGATTCTTATAATGCTATGTTAGATTTATTTGGCTCACCTCCTCTCTTGGTTAATGGAACTATCTTAACTTTGGAGCATGTAATGCAAAGGCTTGAAATTATTGAAAATAAGGTTGCTACCGTAGAATTAATTGAAAATTTGGACAAAAAGATCCACATCCGAATCTCTCAATGTGGATCTAAAGTAGGAGTTACTTTGAAATATATTAAAGAAAAGGAACCCATAGTTAATGAGAAAATAAATCACGATTCCGTTATGATCAATAAACTTGAGAATATCATTACCAACTTGGGAACCGCTTTTTCTTCCGTAAAGAATACTCCAAGTCCTTCCACTAAAGTTGCCAAGCTTATGTACGTTCCTAAAAATAAGGGTGAATCCTCCAGTAAGGATGCGGATCTCAAATCTATAAGTATTCATCCCAATCTTTTTGCTATCATTAAGGAACCATTTGTTACAAATGAATTTTTAGTGCCTAAAAGTTTGATAATTAATAAAAATAAAGAAATCCCTAAAGATGGTAGATGCCTAATTGAAGAATTGCCTACCAAAGATGGCAATACCTAGATCTATTCTTGCTTGTTATGCCTAGCTAGGGGCGTTAAACGATAGCGCTTTTTGGGAGGCTACCCAATTTTATTTTTATTCCTTGCTTTTTGCTCCTGTTTAGTAATAAATAATTTACCTATCCTCTGTTTTGGTTGTGTTTTTTGTGTTTAATTAGTGTTTGTGCCAAGTAGAACCGTTGGGAAGACTTGGGGAAAGTCTTGTTACACTTGCTGTAAAAAACAGAAACTTTAGCGCTCATGAGAACTGCTGCCATTTTTATTTGGAAAGTGATATTTAGTTAATTCTTTTTGAAGATGATTAATATATAAATTACTCACGTCCAGCAATTTATTTTAGAAGTTTGGGGGTTCCAAATCTTCCGCTAGCTACAGATTACTACAGACTGTTCTGTTTTTGACAGATTCTGTTTTTCGTGTGTTGTTTGCTTATTTTGATGAATCTATGGCTAGTAAAATAGTTTATAAACCATAGAGAAGTTGGAATACAGTAGGTATAACACAAATATAAATAAAGAATGAGTTTATTACAGTACCTTGAAGTGGTCTTTTATTTTCTTTCGCTAACGAAGCTCACGAGATTTTCTATTTTAAGTTTTGTGTTGTGAAGTTTTCAAGTTTTGGGTAAAGATTTGATGGATTATGGAACAAGGAGTGTCAAGAGCCTAAGCTTGGGGATGCCCATGGAACCCCCAAGATAATCTAAGGACACCTAAAAGCCAAAGCTTGGGGATGCCCCGGAAGGCATCCCCTCTTTCGTCTACTTCTATCGGTAACTTTACTTGGAGCTATATTTTTATTCGCCACATGATATGTGTTTTGCTTGGAGCGTCTTGTATGATTTGAGCCTTTATTTGTTAGTTTACCACAATCATCCTTGCTGTACACACCTTTTGAGAGAGCCATACATGATTTGGAATTTGTTAGAATACTCTATGTGCTTCGCTTATATCTTTTGAGTTATATAATTTTGCTCTAGTGCTTCACTTATATCTTTTAGAGCACGGTGGTGGACTTGTTTTATAGAAACTATTGATCTCTCATGCTTCACTTAGATTATTTTGAGATTTTTAAATAGCATGGTAATTTGCTTAAAATCCTAATATGCTTGGTATACAAGATTAATAATAAAACTTTCTTATGAGTGTGTTGAATACTATGATAAGTTTGATACTTGATAATTGTTTTGAGATATGGAGATGGTGATATTAAAGTCATTCTAGTTGAGTAGTTGTGAATTTGAGAAATACTTGTGTTGAAGCTTGTGATTCCCGTAGCATACACGTATGGTGAACCGTTATGTGATGAAGTCGGAGCATGATTTATTTATTGATTGTCTTCCTTATGAGTGGCGGTCGGGGACGAGCGATGGTCTTTTCCAACCAATCTATCCCCCTAGGAGCATGTGCATAATACTTTTCTTTGATAACTTGTAGATTTTTGCAATAAGTATATGAGTTTTTTATGACTAATGTTGAGTCCATGGATTATATGCACTCTCACCCTTCCACCTTTGCTAGCCTCTCTAATACCGCGCACCTTTTCGCCTGTATCATACACCCACCATATACCTTCCTCAAAATAGCCACCATACCTATCTATTATGGCATTTCCATAGCCATTCCGAGATATATTGCCATGCAACTTTCCACCGTTCCGTCTATTATGACACACTCCATCATTGTCATATTGCTTAGCATGATCATGTAGTTGACATCGTATTTGTGGCAAAGCCACCATTCATAATTCTTCCATACGTGTCACTCTTGATTCATTGCATATCCCGGTACACCGCCGGAGGCATTCATATAGAGTCATATTTTGTTCTAAGTATCGAGTTGTAATTATTGAGTTGGAAGAAAAAAAAAGTGTGATGATCATCATTATTAGAGCATTGTCCCAGTGAGGAAAGGATGATGGAGACTATGATTCCCCAATAAGTCGGGATGAGACTCTGGACGAAAAATAAAAAAAAGAAAAAAGGCCATAAAAAAGGCCCAAATAAAAAATGAGAGAAAAAGAGAGAAGGGACAATGTTACTATCCTTTTACCACACTTGTGCTTCAAAGTAGCACCATGATCTTCATAGTAGAGAGTCTCTCATGTTATCACTTTCATATACTAGTGGGAATTTTTCATTATAGAACTTGGCTTGTATATTCCAATGATGGGCTTCCTCAAAATGCCCTAGGTCTTCATGAGCAAGCAAGTTGGATGAACATCCACTTAGTTTCTTTTTGAGCTTTCATATACTTATAGCTCTAGTGCATCCGTTGCATGGCAATCCCTACTCACTCACATTGATATCTATTGATGGGCATCCCCATAGCCCGTTGATACGCCTAGTTGATGTGAGACTATCTTCCCCTTTTTTGTCTTCTCCACAACCATCATTCTATTCCACCTATAGTGCTATGTCCATGGCTCACGCTCATGTATTGCCTGAAGATTGAATTTTTTTTGAGAATGTCAAAAGTATGAAACAATTGCTTGGCTTGTCATCGGGGTTGTGCATGATTTAAATATTCTCTGTGGTGAAGATGGAGCATAGCCAGACTATATGATTTTGCAGGGATAACTTTCTTTAGCCATGTTATTTTGAGAAGACATAATTGCTTTGTTAGTATGCTTAAAGTATTATTATTTTTATGTCAATATGAACTTTTCTCTTGAATCTTTCAGATCTGAATATTCATACCACAATTAAGAAGAATTACATTAAAATTATGCCAAGTAGCACTCCGCATCAAAAATTCTGTTTTTATCATTTACCTACTCGAGGACGAGCAGGAATTAAGTTGGGGATGCTTGATACGTCTCCAACGTATCTATAATTTTTGATTGCTCCATGCTATATTATCTACTATTTTGGACATTATTGGGCTTTATTATCCACTTTTATATTATTTTTGGGACTAACCTATTAACCAGAGGCCCATCCCAGAATTACTGTTTTTTTGCCTGTTTTAGGGTTTCGAAGAAAAGGAATATCAAACGGAGTCGAAACGGAATGAAACCTTCGGGAACGTGATTTTCTCAACAAATATGATCCGGGAGACTTGGACCCTACGTCAAGAAAAGAAACAGGAGGCCACGAGGTAGGGGGGTGCGCCCACCCCCACCCGGCCCGCCCTCCACCTTCGTGGGCCCCCTGTTGCTCCACCGACGTACTCCTTCCTCCTATATATATCCACGTACCCCCAAACGATCAGATACGGAGGCAAAACCCTAATTCCATCGCTGTAACTTTCTGTATCCACGAGATCCCATCTTGGGGCCTGTTCCGGAGCTCCGTCGGAGGGGGCATCGATCACGGAGGGCTTCTACATCAACATCATAGCCCCTCCGATGAAGCGTGAGTAGTTTACCTCAGACCTATGGGTCCATAGTTAGTAGCTAGATGGCTTCTTCTCTCTTTTTGGATCTCAATACAATGTTCCCCCCTCTCTTGTGGAGAACTATTCGATGTAATCTTCTTTTTTTGTGATGTGTTTGTTGAGACCGATGAATTGTGGGTTTATGATCAAGTCTTTCTATGAATAATATTTGAATCTTCTCTGAATTCTTTTATGTATGATTGGTTATCTTTGCAAGTCTCTTCGAATTATCAGTTTGGTTTGGCTTACTAGATTGATCTTTCTTGCAATGGGAGAAGTGCTTAGCTTTGGGTTCAATCTTGCGGTGTCCTTTCCCAGTGACAGTAGGGGCAGCAAGGCAAGTATTGTATTGTTGCCATCGAGGATAACAAGATGGGGTTTTCTTCATATTGCATGAGTCTATCCCTCTACATCATGTCATCTTGCTTAAGGCGTTACTCTGTTTTAAACTTAATACTCTAGATGCATGCTGGATAGCAGTCGATGAGTGGAGTAATAGTAGTAGATGCAGGCAGGAGTCGGTCTAGTTGTCTCGGACATGATGCCTATATACATGATCATACCTAGATATTCTCATAACTATGCTCAATTCTGTCAATTGCTCAATAGTAATTTGTTCACCCACCGTAGAATACTTATGCTCTCGAGAGAAGCCACTAGTGAAACCTATGGGCCCCGGGTCTATCTTTATCATATTAATCTCCTACTACTTAGTTATTTCCTTTGCTATTTACTTTGCCTTTATTTTATCTTGCATCTTTATCATAAAAATACCAAAAATATTATCTTATCATATCTATCAGATCTCACTCTCGTAAGTGGCCTTATAGGGATTGACAATCCCTATTTGCGTTGGTTGCAAGGATTTATTTGTTTTGTGCAGGTACAAGGGACTCGCGCGTAGCCTCCTACTGGATTGATACCTTGGTTCTGAAAAACTGAGGGAAATACTTACGCTACTTTGCTGCATCATCCCTTCCTCTTCGGGGAAAACCAACACAGTGCTCAAGAGGTAGTAGACATCGCCGGAAGGAACACGAGGCGGGGCAGGGGAGGAGGGACGGGGAGAGGAAGCCGGGATCACCGCCATGCCCACGCTACTCGTGTTGCTGACGCCACCATCGGAGGAGGAAGCCTGAGCCTCCATGAAGATCGGAATGACGACACCAGGAGGCAAGGTTGCCGCCTCGTCAAGCATAGCGGCGATCGCCGCGATGTCCTCCTCCATCTCACCCGAAGCATCCGCAGGGAGGACCGGGGTGATGGCCTTGGAGCGGGACGGAGGGACCGCTGCACCAGTCCAGGGTGAAGCACCACGGTCATCCCCGGAGTCCTCGTCCGAGCGTCCCGAAGCCGGAGAGTGACCCCTAGGACGGTGGCGTTGATCACGACCAGAGGGAGGCCCGCCATCGCCCTCAAGATCCGAGTCGGCCTTAGGGTCCGAGCCATCCTCAGGGTCCGCAAGGGAAGCGGAGAGCGCCTCTTCGATGGGGACGTGGAGATCATAACCAGCATCGTTAAAGAACATCCGCAGGGTCATCTGGAGCTTGGAGGGGTCCGGAGTCTTGAGCTGGAAATGAACGGCCGGTCCCTTAAGCAGCGAGAGAGGGTTAACCGACACAATCTTGCCCAGGAGCCGGGACATGCCCCAGATGGCCCCCTCCACACGAGCGATGGAAGGAAGCCCATGAATCTACACCCACACGGTGGAGAGAGAGGCCACGACGAGAGGATCCACCGAAGGAACCGATATGCACACCTTCAGTTGATGAAGCGCTAGGGTTAACTTGGCACTGTGGGTGCCATAGCGGAGGCTGACAGGATCAGGGAAGACTGTAGTGAACTCCCGATCAGAAATGGGAGAAACCTCCCAGTCCCAGTCCGGCTTGAACAGTTGACGGAGTTCTTTAGCAATGATCCCCATGGACGCCGTCTTGCCGTCTAGGACTAAGATGAGGGCAGTCGGGGAGGAGGAAGCCGTCGGCACTGGGAGATCCGTTTGGAAGAAGCCCAAATCATCACGTGTGTAGCCAAAGAGGCCAAGAACCCCCGTTGCCGGATGGTCAGGGTAGAGCGTGGCGGGATGATCGGCACGCTTGCACTTGAAGCAAGCGGGCGGCCGAGTGCAGTCGACCTGGCAGTGCCCCTCCACCCCATAATTGAAGCATGTCACCGCCGGGGCCGGTGGAAGGGGAGTCACCGCCGTAGGCACAGTGGGGGGGGGGAGGGGTTGGAGATGGAGGATGCCGGGGCGGATGCGACCGCGACTTGTTGATTCGCCGCGCGTTTCTTCTTCTTCTTCTTCGCGAAGGCACCTCACCCATTGCGATTGTTGGGACTGGAAGGCGGAAATTGCGCCTGGCGCCGCGGGGGATTGTAGCGCCGCGGGGGTGATTCCTCAGAGCGGCCGGAGCGATCCGGAGAGCGGGAGCGGCGAGGCGGAGACTGGCGTTCCTGGTCGGGGCCACGGCCGCGCCACTGCTTTGGCGAGCGGTCCCGCGGATCAGCACCACGCCAACCCCCCTCGAACGCGGACGCCTCCCCCTTGCCCTTGAGCATCGAATCACAAAGTTCGGCCTCCCGGCGGGCACCATCCGGCGAGGGATGGCGCGAAGCTTAGGCCGCCCCACCGTCCCGGCCATCGGCACGCCGCTTAGGCCGAGGGGCACCATCGCCTTGCTCATGAGCCATGGCGGGAAGGATCCAAGACGACGTGCAAGAGGGCGGGGTGGGAGAGGATGGCGGTGGTGACGAGAAGGAGGGAGTCGGGGTGGGGAGGGAGGGAGATGGGTCAAGCCCTAGCGGGAGGGCAGGAGCGCGCTCTAAGAGCGGCCCGATCGCAGAGGCCAAGGGGAGAGGCGGCCCAGCAAGGGCAGGCCCAACGGGAGAGGCCCAGGACGGTCCAGGATCCCCACCTCCCCCCACAGGCCCAGTGGGGGGCCCTGGGGTGGCCGAGCCACATGCGTCGACGGCCCACCTAGGCCCAGCCCACAACCTGACCGAGGGAGGGGAGGGAGTAGGGTTTCCCCCCTAGGAGGCCAGGACGCCGGCGGCGGCGGGGCGTCGCCCGCCGCAACCGCCGATGCCCGGAAAGGCCAAAACTTGCAGCTGCGAGGGATGACCCTGGTCGAAGCCAAGCCGGCCAAGGGACCCGCAACCGACGCCGACGCACTCGATGGGAATTCTGACGAGGGAGAGCGCCATGAAAATGCCGCCCGCCCCAACTCCGATCGACCGGCCACCCCCCAAGCTCGCGCTCGGGCCCCTCGGCCACGACGACCAGCCGAACGGCCGGCACCCTGCGACAGAGGGGAAGGTGGTGCGTGGTGGGCCTCCGGCCGCACCCGCAAGGGTAGGGGGAGGGGGAGGGGAGGGCACCGGGGTGGACACGGACTCGGCGGCCGCCACCGCCGCCGCCAACCGGTCACCGAAGCGGCGAGGAGGCCGTGGAAGCCTAGCGGCAACTGCGGCGGTGTCCAGCCGGTCCTCCTCCGCCGCCCAGTCGGCCCAACTGTAAGCGCGCGTCGCTGCAGAGGCGGACGAGGGCAGAGGAAGGGAGGGCGACGAGGCAGGGCAGGGGGGCGAGGGGCGAGGAGACAGGAGGAGGGCGGCCGCACCGGCCAGGCGCGGCGTGCCGGCGGGCACGGCAGGAGAGGCAGGGGCGGGGGAGAGGCGGCGGAGGAGGCCGGCGTTGTCCCCGTGATCGCCATCGTAGTCGCCCTCACCTCACCCACCGTTTCGAGATCACACCCTTTTACCCATCCGGGGGGTGTAACAATTATATAGTACCCGCAATTGATCCGATCACCATTAGTGATCAGACACTCGACGATGGTACGATGTAGACTTCCTACGGGATCTAGAAATCGATGTAGGTGTGCGCCGCGCTCAGCAGTGTCTGGAGAGTGGAAACCGGGGGCGCTGGGTAGGGATTTTCCCAGCCCCTACGTTGCAGGCGATCGTTGCATCAGAGCCGGTTGTGGTGGAGCAGCCGGAGATAGAACATGATCTTTCCAGGTGCTCAGATCTTCCATACCAGGCTTTTCATGGCCGAGGTTGGTTGCGAAGGGAGTTGAGAGTTGTACGCTGACCTCGCCGTGTAGTGACCATCGGCTTTCCAGGTGATCTTGTCCTTGATCCCTTCTTGCAACGCCAAGCTGGCTTTTCTGATGCGGTGCTGCAGCAGCATGACCTGGGGGATGATTTCTAGGTGGTTGCCGTGCCTGAGGTCCATGATCCATCTGTCATCGTGTATCGCCTCCGCCACCGTGTGGTTCTTCTTGGTTGAGCGTCCGAATAGGTCGGGGTAATCTTGCCGTAGTGGTTGCTTGCCGAGCCACGAGCAGTGCCAGAAGAGGGCTCTGTTGCCGTCGCCCACTGTCACCGTCGTTGCCGAGGCGAAGAGTGCTCTATCCTTGTCGTCGCAAGGCATCTCCAGGCGTGCCCATGGCCTGGCCGGATCCGTCCACGCCAGCCAGAGCCAACGGAGGTGCAAGGCACGCGTGAACCGCTCCATGTTAGGGATGCCGAGGCCGCCATGATCGACCGGGGACATGACAAGCCGCCAGTTTACTTTGCATCTACCGCAGGTGACCTCTTCGTCTTGTGCCCACAGGAACCGACGTCGCGCTTTGTCGACGTCCTTGTAGAATCTCTTTGGGATTTGCAGGACAGCCATGGCGAAGGCTGGCAGCGCAGATAGGATGCACCTGACCAGCACTCGGCGCCCTGCGATCGGCAGGAGTCAGCCTTTACAAGCCGCCAACCTTGCGCGGATGCGATCGAGGAGGTACTAAATGTGCACGAGCCATAGCCTGCCGATGCAGAGCGGAAGACCTAGATACTAGATTGGGAAGCATACTCTAGCGCTGCCGAAAATCTGAAGGACGTCTATGAGGTCTACATTGCCGCAGTTTAGGGCTGCCGCCAACGATTTTTGAGGGTTGCCGCGCAGTCCCGTCGCCTCCCCGAACCCTTCCAGGAGCTGCATGATGGTGTTGATCTCCTGGCGCACCGGATTGGCGAAGAAGATCGCGTCGTCCGCGTATAGCGTGACGCGCAGGCGCGCGGCGCCGGTCGGCAAGGGCGCGATGGCGCCGGCCTGCTGCGCTGCCTCTAACAGCCGGTGGAGGGGATCAATCGCCAGGATGAAGAGGATCGGTGGGTCTCCCTGTCGCATTCCCCGCTAATGGAGAATCGCAGGGCCCGGGTCTCCGTTGAGCAGGCAGGCGGAGGACGCGATGGAGAGGAGCAGCGCGATCTAGTCCCGCTAGTGTGCTGGGAAGTTCATGCGTTGCAGCAGCTCGAGTATGTATTCCCATGACACCATGTTGAATGCCTTGGCGATGTCGATCTTTAGCGGGAGCATCGGTGATTTTTTCCTTTGAAACTGCCGTAGCATGCTCTGGACATAGAGGAAGCTGTCATGAATGCCCTTCTTCTTTTGGAAAGCGCTCTGGCCAGCGAGATAAGCTGGTCAAGCACACCCGCTAGCCTGATCGAGAGCACTTTGGCAATTAGCTTGGCCACCGAGTGGATTAGACTAAATTAGGCAGAAATCCGACAGTTTTGTTGTGCCATCCTTCTTTGGCAGAAGGATGATCATGGCACGGTTCAGAGCTGCAAAGTCACCTCCAGCGAGCTGATAGAATGCATGGAAGAGTGCCATGATGTCTGCCTTGATCGTTTGCCAGCATGCTCGAAAGAAGGCCCCGCTGAAGCTGTCTGGCCCTGGTGCCTTCTCCGCCGGAGATGCGCAGATTGCCGCCCATACTTCTTCTTTTGTGAAGGGGTTGTCGAGGCCTTCCCCAGCTTGCCGATGAGGCAGCTGAATCCTATCCCAGTCGATCGTCTTTGTCCTTCTCTCCTTGCTGCCCAGTAGGGTGGTGAAGTGGTCATGGATCATTTCTGCCTTCTCTTTGTGATCTGTGGCTTGTTTGCTCTCTCACTCTAGGCAGTGGATGTAGTTCTTCCTTCTTCGGGAGTTGATCTTGGCCTGGAAGAATGTTGTCTTTGCATCGCCTGCTTTGAGCCAGGTAGTCAGTGCAGCTTGCCTCTTCCTCACTCGTTCGAGAGCCGCGAGTCCAACTATCTTCAGCTTCAGGGTTTTCCTCAGCCAGAACTTGATACGTCTCCAACGTATCTATAATTTTTTGATTGCTCCATGCTATGTTACCTACTGTTTTGGACTATAGTGGGCTTTATTTTCCACTTTTATATTATTTTTGGGACTAACCTATTAACCGGAGGCCCATCCCAGAATTGCTGTTTTTTTGCCTATTTCAGTGTTTCGGAGAAACAGAATATCAAACGGAGTCCAAACGGAATGAAACCTCCGGGAACGCGATTTTCTCATCAGATAAGACCCAGGAGACTTGGACCCTCCGTCAAGAAAGCCACGAGGCGGTCACGAGGGTGGAGGGCGCCCCCCCTAGGGCGCACCCCCTGCCTCGTGGGCCCCTCGAAGCTCCACCGACGTACTCCTTCCTCGTATATATACCTACGTACCCCCAAACGATCAGATACGGAGCCAAAAACCTAATTCCACCACCGCAACTTTCTGTATCCACGAGATACCATCTTGGGTCCTGTTCCGGAGCTCCGCCAGAGGGGGCATCGATCACGGAGGGCTTCTACATCATTATCCAAGCCCCTCCGATGAAGTGTGAGTAGTTTACTTCAGACCTACGGGTCCATAGTTAGTAGCTAGATGGCTTCTTCTCTCTTTTTAGATCTCAATACAATGTTCCCCCCTCTCTCGTGGAGATCTATTCGATGTAATCTTATTTTTGTGGTGTGTTTGTTGAGACCGATGAATTGTGGGTTTATGATCCAGTCTATCTATGAATAATATTTGAATATTCTCTGAATTCTTTTATGTATGATTGGTTATCTTTGCTAGTCTCTTCGAATTATCAGTTTGGTTTGGCCTACTAGATTGATTTTTCTTGCCATGGGAGAAGTGCTTAGCGTTGGGTTCGATCTTGCGGTGTCCTTTCCCAGTGACAGAAGGGGCAGCAAGGCACGTATTGTATTGTTGCCATCGAGGATAACAAGATGGGGTTTTTATCATATTGCATGAAACTATCCCTCTACATCATGTCATCTTGCTTAAGGCGTTACTCTGTTTTTAACTTAATACTCTAGATGGATGCTGGATAGCGGTCGATGAGTGGAGTAATAGTAGTAGATGCAGGCAGGAGTCGGTCTACTTGTCTCAGACGTGATGCCTATATACATGATCATATCTAGATATTCTCATAACTATGCTCAATTCTGTCAATTGCTCAACAGTAATTTGTTCACCCACCGTAGAATACTTATGCTCTTGAGAGAAGCCACTAGTGAAACCTATGGCCCTCGAGTCTCTTTCTCATCATATCAATCTCCATCACTTTATTATTGCTTTGCTTTTTTACTTTGCCCTTTTACTTTTTACTTTGCATCTCTATACCAAAAATATTATTTATCATCTCTTTCAGATCTCACTTTCGTAAGTGACCGTGAAGGGATTGACAACGCCTAAGCGTGTTGGTTGCGTTGAGCTATTGTTTTTGTGTAGGTATGAGGGACTCACGCGTAGCCTCCTACTGGATTGATACCTTGTTTCTCAAAAACTGAGGGAGATACTTACGCTACTTTGCTGCATCATCCTCTCCTCTTCGGGGAATTCCAACGCAGTGCTCAAGAGGTAGCAAGAAGAATTTCTGGCGCCGTTGCCGGGGAGTCTGCGCTAAAGTCAACATACCAAGTACCCATCACAATCCCTATCTCCCGCATTACATTATTTGCCATTTGCCTCTCATTTTCCTCTCCCCCACTTCACCCTTGCCGTTTTATTCGCCCTCTCTCTCTCTATCCTCCCTCTCTTTCTCTATTTGCCTCTTTTTGCCCGTTTGCCTTTTGTTTGCTCGTGTGTCAGTTTGCTAGCTTGTCGTTATGTCAAGTCCTTTATCTTCTACCTCTATGTCTGAAATTGGGGAAATTATTGTCGATATGGACAATAATAATATCATGAAAAATTCTGATGCTCCTGTTAAAGAACCTACCATCTTTCATACAAAAATATTCCGTGTTGGTAGTGGTAATATTATTGGAAAATGAGTTATTTAAGATTTCTTTACTTGTGCCGGTGCTTTACCTTCTATGGGAAGTTCTATCCTTCATAGAACTAGTAGTCTTGTGGACGCTATTGCCATGCTTATAGTTGAACTTGAAAGACAATTCATGCACATACATCCTTCCATACAAAGGATTTTTCTGGATTTTTCTAATATTGAGCATTCTTTTGTTAAGCGTGCCGCTACTATGCTCATGAGTTTAGATTCATAATAAAATAAGCCAAAGAAATCTTTGCGCATTATAGGGTGGACGCTTGCCGTCCTCCCATAGAGGCTATCCTCTTTGATCAAGAAGAAATAATGTGTTTTCAATCTCTAGACTATGTTGCTTTCAATGAAAATCTTAGAAAAAGGGTTCCTACCAATGTTTTAGTTGATAGAATTTCTGAACTTAATGATGATTTGGCTATTCGAAATAATGAACTAGGATATTCTCTTGAATATAGGCTCCCAAAGTTCTGTCAAAAGAATGCTTATAATGATGAATTGGTTGTGCATTATGAAGGACCAAAGAAGGAACCTATACCTCCCAAGGTTGATCTTGGGGACTTTTGTCCCGTTAAATTTATCCCTTTTGATTACTTTTGCTTTCCTCAAATAAAACTTGCTGCCGAACGTAGAGAATATGAAATGAGTTTTAATAATCTATCTTACTATTATGGCAATACCTAGATCCATTCTTGCTTGTTATGCCTAGCTAGGGGCGTTAAACGATACCGCTTGTTGGGAGGCAACCCAATTTTATTTTTATTCCTTGATTTTTGCTCCTGTTTAGTAATAAATAAATTATTTAGCCTCTGTTTTGTTTGTGTTTTTGTGTTTAATTAGTGTTTGTGCCAAGTAGAACCGTTGGGAAGACTTGGGGAAAGTCTTATTGAACTTGCTGTAAAAAACAGAAACTTTAGCGCTCACGAGAACTGCTATAATTTTTATCTGGAGAGTGCTATTTAGTTAATTATTTTTGCAGATGATTAATAGATAAATTCCTCACGTCCAGAAATTTATTTTAGAATTTTTGGGGTTCCAGATCTTGCGCTAGCTACATATTACTACAGACTGTTCTGTTTTTGACAGATTCTGTTTTTCGTGTGTTGTTTGCTTATTTTGATGAATCTATGGCTAGTAAAATAGTTTATAAACCATAGAGAAGTTGGAATAAAGTAGGTTTAACACCAATATAAATAAAGAATGAGTTCATTACAGTACCTTGAAGTGATCTTTTGTTTTCTTTCGCTAATGGAGCTCACGAGATTTTCTACTTTAAGTTTTGTGTTGTGAAGTTTTCAAGTTTTGGGTAAAGATTTGATGGATTATGGAACAAGGAGTGGCAAGAGCCTAAGCTTGGGCATGCCCATGTCACCCCCAAGATAATCTAAGGACACCTAAAAGCCAAAGCTTGGGGATGCCCCGGAAGGCACCCCCTCTTTCGTCTACTTCTATCAGTAACTTTACTTGTAGCTATATTTTTATTCACCACATGATGTGTTTTGCTTGGAGCGTCTTTTATGATTTGAGTCTTTGCTTGTTAGTCTAACACAATCATCCTTGCTGTACACACCTTTTGAGAGAGCCATACATAATTTGGAATTTGATAGAATACTCTATGTGCTTCACTTATATCTTTTGAGCTCTATAGTTTTACTCTAGTGCTTCACTTATATCTTTTAGAGCATGGTGGTGGATTTGTTTTATAGAAACTATTGATCTTTCATGCTTCACTTAGATTATTTTGAGAGTCTTAATAGCATGGTAATTTGCTTAATAATAATATGCTTGGTATTCAAGATTTGTAAAACTTTCTTTTGAGTGCGTTGAATACTAAGAAAAAATTGATGCTTGATAATTGTATTAAGATATAAGGATGGTGATATTAGAGTCATGCTAGTTGAGTAGTTGTGAATTTGAAAAATGCTTGTGTTAAAGTTTGTGATTCCCATAGCATGCACGTATGGTGAACCGTTATGTGATGAAGTCCAAGCATGATTTATTTATTGATTGTCTTCCTTATGAGTGGCGGTCGGGAACGAGCGATGGTCTTTTCCTACCAATCTATCCCCCTAGGAGCATGCGCGTAATACTTTGCTTTGATAACTTCTAGATTTTTGCAATAAGTATATGAGTTTTTTATGACTAATGTTGAGTCCATGGATTATACGCACTTTCTTTCCTTCCACCATTGCTAGCCTCTCTAAAACCGCGCACTTTTCACCGGTATCATACACCCACCAAATACCTTCCTCAAAACAGCCACCATACCTACCTATCATGGCATTTCCATAGCTATTCCGAGATATATTGCCATGCAACTTTCCACCGTTCCGTTCATTATGACACACTCCATCATTGTCATATTGCTAGCATGATCATGTAGTTGACATCATATTTGTGGCAAAGCCATCGTTCATAATTCTTTCATACATGTCACTCTTGATTCATTGCATATCCCGATACACCGCCAGAGGCATTCATGTAGAGTCATATTTTGTTCTAAGTATTGAGTTGTAATTGTTGAGTTGTAAGAAAAATAAAAAGTGTGATGATCATCATTTTTAGAGCATTGTCCCAAGTGAGGAAAGGATGATGGAGACTATGATTCCCCCACAAGTCGGGATGAGACTCCGGACGAAAAAAAAGAGGCCATAAAAAAAGAAAAGGCCCAAACAAAAAAATGAGAGAAAAAGAGAGAAGGGACAATGTTACTATCCTTTTACCACACTTGTGCTTCAAAGTAGCACCATGATCTTCATGATAGAGAGTCTCTCATTCTGTCACTTTCATATACTAGTGGAAATTTTTCATTATAGAACTTGGCTTGTATATTCCAATGATGGGCTTCCTCAAAATGCCCTAGGTCTTCATGAGCAAGCGAGTTGGATGCACACCCACTTAGTTTCTTTTGTTGAGCTTTCATATACTTATAGCTCTAGTGCATCCGTTGCATGGCAATCCCTACTCACTCACATTGATATCTATTGATGGGCATCTCCATAGCTCGTTGACACGCCTAGTTGATGTGAGACTATCTTCCCCTCTTTTTGTCTTCTCCACAACCACCATTCTATTCCACATATAGTGCTATATCCATGGCTCACGCTCATGTATTGCAGGAAGATCAAAAAAGTTTTGAAAATGTTAAAAGTATGAAACACTTGCTTGGCTTGTCATCGGGGTTGTGCATGATTTAAATACTTTGTGTGGTGAAGATAGAGCATAGCCAGACTATATGATTTTGTAGGGATAGCTTTCTTTGGCCATGTTATTTTGAGAAGACATAATTGCTTTGTTAGTATGCTTGAAGTATTATTATTTTTATGTCAACATGAACTTTTGTCTTGAATCTTTTGAATCCGAATATTCATACCATAATTAAGAAGATTTACATTGAAATTATGCCAAGTAGCACTTTGCATCAAAAATTCTGTTTTTATCATTTACCTACTCAAGGACGAGCAGGAATTAAGCTTGGGGATGCTTGATACGTCTCCAACGTATCTATAATTTTTGATCGCTCCATGCTATGTTACCTACTGTTTTGGACTATATTGGGCTTTATTTTCCACTTTTATATTATTTTTGGGACTAACCTATTAACCGGAGGCCCAGCCCAGAATTGCTGTTTTTTGCCTATTTCAGTGTTTCAGAGAAACAGAATATCAAACGGAGTCCAAACGGAATGAAACCTTCGGGAACGCGATTTTCTCATCAGATAAGACCCAGGAGACTTGGACCCTCCGTCAAGAAAGCCACGAGGCGGTCACGAGGGTGGAGGGTGCCCCCCCTACGGCGGACCCCCTGCCTCGTGGGCCCCTCAAAGCTCCACCGATGTACTCCTTCCTCGTATATATACCTACGTACCCCCAAACGATCAGATACGGAGCCAAAAACCTAATTCCACCGCCGCAACTTTCTGTATCCAGGAGATACCATCTTGGGTCCTGTTCCGGAGCTCCACCGGAGGGGGCATCGATCACGGAGGGCTTCTACATCATCATCCAAGCCCCTCCGATGAAGTGTGAGTAGTTTACTTCAGACCTACGGGTCCATAGTTAGTAGCTAGATGGCTTCTTCTCTCTTTTTGGATCTCAATACAATGTTCTCCCCCTCTCTCGTGGAGATCTATTCGATGTAATCTTCTTTTTGTGGTGTGTTTGATGAGATCGATGAATTGTGGGTTTATGATCCAGTCTATCTATGAATAATATTTGAATCTTCTCTGAATTTTTTGATGTATGATTGGTTATCTTTGCAAGTCTCTTCGAATTATCAGTTTGGTTTGGCCTACTAGATTGGTTTTTCTTGCCATGGGAGAAGTGCTTAGCTTTGGGTTCGATCTTGCGGTGTCCTTTCCCAGTGACAGAAGGGGCAGCAAGGCACGTATTGTATTGTTGCCATCGAGGATAACAAGATGTTTTTTTATCATATTGCATGAAACTATCCCTCTACATCATGTCATCTTGCTTAAGGCGTTACTCTGTTTTAACTTAATACTCTAGATGCATGCTGGATAGCGGTCGATGAGTGGAGTAATAGTAGTAGATGCAGGCAGGAGTCGGTCTACTTGTCTCGGACGTGATGCCTATATACATGAACATACCTAGATATTCTCATAACTATGCTCAATTCTGTCAATTGCTCAACAGTAATTTGTTCACCCACCGTAGAATACTTATGCTCTTGAGAGAAGCCACTAGTGAAACCTATGGCCCCCGGGTCTCTTTCTCATCATATCAATCTCCATCACTTTATTATTGCTTTGCTTTTTTACTTTGCCCTTTTACTTTTTACTTTGCATCTCTATACCAAAAATACCAAAAATATTATTTATCATCTCTTTCAGATCTCACTTTCGTAAGTGACCGTAATGGGATTGACAACCCCTAAGCGTGTTGGTTGCATTGAGCTATTGTTTTTGTGTAGGTATGAGGGACTCACGCATAGCCTCCTACTGGATTGATACCTTGGTTCTCAAAAACTGAGGGAAATACTAATGCTACTTTGCTGCATCATCCTCTCCTCTTCGGAGAAATCCAACGCAGTGCTCAAGAGGTAGCAGAACTATCTCTGTGTTAGTTGACGCCTCTCCTGCGCCACATCTAATCTCAGCACCACCTCAGACGCAATGTGAAACTGCATTTTTGTGTTGCTGAAGATGCTCTTGGCCCAGATCTTTAGATCTGCTGCTGTTCGTTTTAGCTTGATATTCATTCTGGTGAAAGGGCAACAGTGGTTTACTGGCCTTTGCCATGCCCTCTGGACTATCTGCTGAAAGTGTGGGAACTTTGGCCAGAAGGATTCAAATTTGAAAACTGCTTTGCACGGTGGCGCCGTGGCATCCGTGAGCAATAGGGGACAGTGATTAGAGCAGGAAGTGGATGCAACCATAAGTGTATAGGAGGGGAAGATTGTCTCCCAGTCTTGGTTGCAGGAAACTTTGTCGATGGCGACAAAAGTAGGATTTTCCCTCTCGGTACTCCATGTGAAGCACCTGTTTTTGCACTTTATCTCTTGCAAGCAAGCCCGGTCAATTGCATCTCTGAATCTGCTCATCACCCTTCTGTTGATGTTATGGTTGCTCTTATCCCTTGCCTCGTAGATGACGTTAAAATCACCGTTGATCAGCCATGGCTCGCCAAGGGGTGGCCTGCTTCTGCTAAGCTCCTCGAGGAAATCATCCTTTCCGGTGTCATCAGTTGGGCCGTAGACAGTGGTGATCCAGAAGGAGAGGCCACCGTGGGGCAGGAACGCTCTGGCAGTGATGGAGAATTACCCTACAAATTGTGTGGTGATTGTGATCTTGGTGGAGTCCTAGAAGATCGCGGCGCCGCCTCGGGTGCCCAACGCTGGTAGCACGATGCAGTTGTCAAGTCTGCGGCCTCCTACCTCCCTGACCATCTCTGGCGACCAGGCGTCGATCTTCGTCTCTTGCAAACACAACAGAGCGAGGCTATGGGCGTCGGCTACCTCGCAAATGGTGGCCCTCTTCGCCAGAGAGTTCAGTCCACGGACGTTCCAATTCATTATTGGGATGGTTGTGTTACTCATAAGGCAAACAAAATATGCTCCGGCGACGAAAATGTTACTACTGCAAAGATGAAACAAGTACAACTACACCACCAGTAGGCCCCAAATTACACTGGCATCTAGCTAATCCTTGTAGCCCAACACTAATCATGAAGTAAAAACCTAACTCAGACTGACTAAAGGTCAGTTGCCACCGGAGGCTAACTAAACTAGTGTCTAACATGGACTACTCTTGGGCTGCACCGTCTGGGCCGGCCACGCTGGCCATGGTGCGCAGCGCCTGGACGTCGAGGCGTGTGAGCTTGGCAATGCAGTCGATGTCGCCCTCCGAAAGTGGCTCGTCGAAGTGCCACAACAGCGCCTCCGCGGCCTTCACCGTCATCCGCTCCCTTGGACCGAGCACACCGAGCTCCTTGACCAGGCGCAGGGTGGCCCGCTGCGCGACCGGGGTGGAGGAGGGGTTGGCCGCCTGGCGGGCGATGTGCCTGACGGGGGCCGATGGAGCGCGTGTCTTGGGCGGCGCCGATGGCCTGCGGGCTGGTGGCGCAACGGCGACGAGGGGCTCCGGGGCGTCGCGAAAGAGGAACCAGGCGGCGACGCCGTCTTGCCCAATCTGCATCTGCTGCACATGGTGCGTCACCGCCCTGAGCTCAGTCATGGTTGCGGCCGGGCGAGCCGCGGTCTTGCATGCGTGGACCGTATCTGACCGCATGCATGCAATGGGCCCATCGATGGTCAACGCCTTTGCACCGCTGGCGCCTGCGTGATCGATGTCAAACTCCAGTGGGACGGCGAGGGCGTCCGCGACGGCCTCCTCGAGCTCAGCCTGCCCGAGGTCGACGCGTGGTAGGGGAGGGAGCTGGGTGTCTCCGTTGGTGAAGAACGCGGTGACGGGGTCGACGTCGTCACGGCTCCTCTGCGTGGGTGGTGGAGGCGGCGGTGAGGGAGCACGACACAGTGGCAGAAGGGGGTGGCACGGATGGCGACCTCCCGCCCGTGGCAACCCTTGTTGCGGTGCCTGCTGGTGGGGGTGCGGCTTCGCTGACGCGGTTGCTGGGAGTGCTCCTTTGGCGCCGCCGGGGCCCGGCTAGAATGTCCGCGGCCCAGCAACGTATCTGCCCACGAGCGCCGGCCGCCGCGCTCGCTGTCGTGGTCGTCGTGGTCCTTGCGGCCGGCCCCACGCTACAACCCGTGGCAGCCCAAGGAGGCCACCAATGGCGGCTGGCGGTGCCCTTGGCCGTCCTCGATTTCAACGCTCCCATTCACATGTTGAGATTTCAACGTGCATTAAATCGTTGTATGCATGGATTAAGAGAAAACTCTTCAATACATGTAAAGTTCTTGGTCATTTATTGGTCACACATGCATACATTGCAATTAAAACATTGTTAAATACAATTTCTTGAGGAAAACGAGCCCATTAATTGAGTACTTTTGCAAAGTGCCGAAATTATTTCACCACTTACCATCTATTTTGGTTGGTGAGATTTTTGAATTGAGCCTATAAAACAGAAGTGAGGGAGTATATGGGTAGTCCATACTCCCTTGAACATATATTTAGCCCCCGCAAAAATAGGGGAAACTATTTAAGAAAAATCTAAATCATCATAACTTGTAAAGTAGCTATGAATAAAAAAAGTTCATGACAGTGGAGTCAAATAAATAATGAGGAAAACATCAAAAAATACACAAATCTAGCCACAGAAACGGATGCCAGTTGTGCAAAACCCCGTATTTCACTGATCAAGCAATGGTAACAAATGGAACATTGTAGTAATCCACATAATTATAACATCATATAATTGAAACATGCAGGCCAAAAAATATATAATTGAAACAAGCAAGATACGGTCCAAATTAGTTTACTGCCGCAAAACGAACATACCAACACAATACATAGTACTACTACAAGAGTCGAGATCTAGACCCGACAGCCACACGTACAAAGAAAACAAACAACAATCACGAGCTCACATAACACATACAAGAATAGGCAAAATTTTGTGTTTTAATCCTTTTTGCAGACAAAATCAGGATCTGACCTCTGTTTGAAAATATTTTCAAACGGGGGTCAGATCCTGATATTGTTTGTAAAAAGGGTCAAAACACGAAATTTTGCCACAAAAATACAAGAGCAAATACTGACGACATAGGCCCGTCGCCCCCCAGCGCATGCGGTGGCACCTCACTCATGCAGAGTGGCATTTTAGGATTTCAAACACAATTACAGGACTATTGTGTTCCAGTTATATTTGATGAAATTAGTTAAAAAAATTGAACATTTGTATTGGATAATTCAAACACATGGGGTCCACACTACGTATTCTTGCTGTCCCGGATTTCTGCGCGCACCACTAATATTTATAAATCTAGACGCACAAACAGACGCTAGTTATACAAAACAGAGTAACTACGACGCATGACATATTTACCTTGTATTTCACCGATCAAGCAATGGTAACCGATGGCACATTGGAGCAATTCACATAATTCCAACATCTATAATTGAAATATGCAGCCAACAAATATATAATTGAAACATGCAAGATACAATCCAAATTAATTTACTGCCACAGAACAGACGTAGCAGCACAACACACACAGTAGCCGAGATCTAGACCCGACAGCTACACGTACAAAGAAAACAAACAGCAATCACGTGCACACCAAACACATACAAGAATACAAGAGCGAATACCGACGACGTAGCTAGGCAGGGCGCGCCCCCACTGCATGCGCTGCCACCTCACTCATGCAGAGTGGCGTACACAACGTAGCTGGAGTAGTCCTTAGCCACCTTCCCCTCCGGCGCCGCCACGTTCATCTTGGCGTCCGCGGCGGGGCACGCCACGCGAGCGCTCGCCGCCGGGCACGTCTTGGGCTGGCTCAGGAACGAGGCGCACTCCGCCGGGCCCCTCTGGTTGGCGAAGCCGGGAATGCAGTTGTGCTTCACGTCCAGCAGGCCGTCCTTGATGAGCGCAGAGCACGCCGTCCCGACCGACGTGAAGTAGTTGCCCGCCAGCGTGAGGTTGGAGAGGCGGCCGGCTGGTCCGGCGAGCTTGCAGAGCGCGTCGGGGACCTGCCCGTACAGGCGGTTCCCGCCCAGGTTGAGCTGCTCGACGCTGCTGAGGCACGAGAAGGATGAAGGGATCGGGCCGGTGAGCTGATTCATCGCGGCGTCGATGACGGTGCTCTTGGTGAGCATGCCGAGCTCGTGTGGGAGGCAGCCAGAGAGCTGGTTGTTGAGGAGGAGCATCTCGAGGAGGGAGTCTTGCAAGCGCGCGATTGATGGCGGGATTGGCCCGGTGAGCTTGTTGTTGGCGAGGGAGAGGTAGCTCAACTTGGAGAAGCCAATGTTGGTCGGAAGTTTCCCGGACATGTTGTTGTAGTTCAGGATAAGTGCTTTAGCATCGGTAACGCCCGGAATGTTGCCTCCTCCTCCCGGGGAGCCAACTCGGATGTGAAACGTAAAATTAAGAAAAGTATATGCGCACTGAATCTGCTGAAGTTTACCCTTTTTTTTCTTCTTCTTCTTCCCTTCATCTTTCGTAATAACCTGTCCCGTAGCGCCTCCCTCTGCACTCCCGTAGACACGGCCGGAAGGATGAAGAGGTTGGAGGTCGTACTTAGCGACGCCGAACTCGAACAGGTATGGCAGGCTGTCGAGGTGAGGAATATCGCCACCGAAGTTGTTGGAGGACGCATGGAAAAGCGCCAGATCAGGAAGCTGATCGACGAAGCGTTGTAACCTCGGCGCATGCAGGCCAAAGCCATTGAGAATAACCTCGGTAACTGTTAGCTTCTCATTTAACCCTGGCGGCGTTGCGCAGTAGAAGCCGACATATGTCTTGTCGCCACAGATGTCATTGCCGGACCAGGTGGAGGTGATGTTATTGGGGTCACTAGTTATGGTGCTCTTGAAACGCTGGATGGCAAGGTAGGCTCGGTAGAGGCGCTCGTTGGGAAAGTCTGCTGGCTGTAGATTGATTTCATGGGATGATTCCGGCCGAACCGCTACTACAGCAAGGAAATAAAGAATCAAGAGGAAGAGTTGTGTGAACGGCAGTTTAGGCTGGATGGCCATTCCTATTGGAACTTGGAAGTCGAAGGAGATGGGCAGTTGATTCTTTTCGCAAAGGAATAAGATGTCATGGCCGGATATATAGGCGAGCAGGAAGGATGAAACAACGCACAGGCCGACTAGGTAGCAAACTGCCAGGCTGTCCAACGCCACAGTCATCTGGCCTACGCGGCACCTCATTTTGAAAGCTCTGCCCCATGCGAGTAGCGCAGTTATTATTATTATTATTATTATTATTATTATTATTATTATTATTATTATTATTATTATTATTATTGTTGTTGTTGTTGTTGTTGTTGTTGTTGTTGTTGTTGTTGTTGTTGTTGTTGTTGTTGTTGTTGCAATCAGCGCAGTTTCAGGCCTCGAGCAGCGTAGTGGTTTTCCTGCCCCATGGGCCCCTAGTTCATCCTACATTTTTGGCGAAGCCTCATGCTGCATTCTTCTCCTTGCGATCTCAGGGCCCCTACGCGCAAGGTAGTCTACAACTAGGAGTATCGTATTCATTTACCATCTCATGGAACGGGCGGCAGGACATCGTTGGCGAAGCCCTCCAGGTAGTAAGCGCACGACTCCCACATCTTTTTTTTTTCACCGTCGATGGCCATCACGCCGCCGAACTTCAATCCCTATGCAGGCTTGTCATCCGGCTCCGATAAGAATTGAGTTGGTCCTTTTTGATCAAATCTAGTGGGGATGAGTTCAAAACAACAACAACAACAACAACAACAAAAATCTTGTGAGGATGTATGGACTTTGAGATTTCTGCAATTCTTACTCACATCGGAAGTAATTGTAGTCCCCATGAGCATGAACTTTGGTTGGCATTCAAAACAAGGAGCTGTGATAGATACTATTGTCCGAGTACGAATTATTTATCAACGACACTATTGACTATAGTAGCATCAAATATGTACCCTGGTCAATAGGAAGTGTTTACATAAGGCAGGAGGCACATTTTATTTGTTAACTCCCTATGATTGACACTTATGTCTCGAAGGGCCATAGGCCGAATTTTATTAGAAGGAAGAAGAAGCAGTACAACAAGGGTTTGCAGTCTAGGCGAACTAGAAGCTGGGAACCCACGGAATTGAGACATTCCGAAAATACAGGGAGGACAACAACAGTCGTCAAACAAAATAAAATGAAGCAAAACAGTGACTCAAGAAACTGCTTTGATCAGGTTAGATGTATGTAATACAGCCAGCCGCCATCCATATCCCAATATCTTCTCTGATGATTTCGAAAACTCTGAAGGGACTGCTCGCTTGCTGCTCAAAAATTCTGGAATTCCTTTCCTTCCAAATCCTCCAGTGAATCAAGATGGAGATTGTGTCAAAGTTACGACGCATAGGCTTGGGAACAGCCTTACGTACTTGTAGCCATCAGTCTTCTGTATCGATGAAACGATCCTCCGGCACCTGAAAATCCGCCCGTGTCCAATCTCTGAACAAGAGCCAAACCTGCTGCGTGAACCTGCAGTGCACGAACAGGTGTGTGCAGTCCTCCGGTGTCACGAGACAAAGCGGGCAGTTGCCGTTTGAGGGCCAGCCTCTGCGCTCCAAGTTGTCCGCTGTCAGGCACCGGCGATGCACCACCAGCCACATGAAAAACTTGCATCTCGGAGGAGCTTTGGACTTCCAAATTGGTTTGTAGCAGGCAAAGCGCACTGAGGCAACAAAGAACATGTTGTAAGCACTCTTAACAGAGAAGACATGATCCTTCGTCAGCTTCCATAGTAGACGATCCGGCACACCAGGCGTCAATGAGATGTTCTGAGTAATGTCCCAAACAGTGAGATATTGTGCAATGGCTATGACTGAAACTCCACCAGAGATGTCTCGGACCCAGCTGTGATTCTGAAGGGCATCCCGGACAGTGCGGCCCGGCTTCTTGACAAAAGAAAAGAGGGCCGGGGCCATGGTCGCAATGGAGCCACCCTCCGGTAGCCAATTGTCCATCCAGAACTTGGCCCGCTCTCCATCCCCCAAGCACACGGACGTGGCCGCACTGAAAATGGCCGCTACCTCTCCCTCCTGACCGTCTGGCAACATCCGCCATGGTCGCTCCTCAGGGTCCCAGTGCATCCATGGTCATCGGCAACGCAGAGCCGCACCGAACCACTTCAAATTCAAAATTCCCAGGCCGCCATGCTCCTTCGGCATACACACTCTAGCCCAAGGCAGAAGGCAATGGCCACCGCTGATCTCATTTTCCCCTTTCCAAATGAAGCCCCTACACCTCCTGTTGATAATTTCCAAAGCCCATGCCGGCAGTGGTAGTACTGAAAGAAAGTGCAGGGGTAGTGCCATCAATACAGATTGTGTAAGTGCCACACGTCCCGCCGGTGCAAGCATCCTTGGCTTCCACCCTTTCATCCTGTTGGAGTATTTGTCTATGAGCGGTAGGATATGTTGGCGCTGTAATCTGAAAATTGACAGAGGGAGCCCCAAATATTGAATGGGAAATGGTTTTAGCTGACAGGAAAAGTGATGCGCCACCCCCTCGACGATGGTGTCACTTGTCCTGATGCAAGTAATGGTGCTCTTTTGTAGGTTGATGCGAAGTCCAGTGGCTTCACCAAACAGCTTCAGAGTGGCAGAAATCACCTGCATGTCGCTCGGGATAGGTCGGAAGAAAAGAATTGCGTCGTCCGCGAAGAATGAAGCCCTTGGCACATTGCTCCCAAGGCCCAAATCCAAGAGTAGGTTGTGTCTGGTAGCCTAGTGTAGCATAGCCTGAAGCGTGTCCATAGCTAGGATGAAGAGTGCCGGTGATAGTGGATCGCCTTCTCTTACACCACAAGCCAACGCAAAGGGGTCACAAGTCTCACCATTGACCAGAACCGAGGATGAGGCAGTGCACATGAGGCCACAAATCCATGAGCACCATCTCCGTCCAAAACCTCTCCGAATCAACAAATTGATAATAAATTCCCAGGATAAAGTATCAAAGGCTTTGGAGATGTCGATCTTCATAAGTACAACTGGGATTTTCCGACGATGTAGCAACCGTGCGGTATTACGCACAAACTTGAAGTTTTCATGTATACTTCTCCGGCTGACGAAGGCACTCTGAACTTGCGAGATTAGCCCAGGTAATAACGGAGCAAGGCGGACCGCTAGAACCTTGGCAAAAAATTTAGCAGCACCATGAATTAGGTTGATCGGTCGAAAATCTGCCACTTCCAAGGATCTATCTTTCTTGGGTAGCAATGAAATGATCGATGAGTTCAACCAGCCAAAGGAGAAGAATCTGCCCTTGTGCAGCTCATGCATGACAGCCATCAGATCTTCCATAATAACATCCCAGCATACCTTAAAGAACAGGCCGGAGAAACCGTCAGACCCAGGAGCCCGGTCAGAAGGCATCTCCATAATCACCTGCTTCACCTCGGTGTGAGTGAACTCCACTTCCAGACCAGAAGCCAGCTCCGGGGGTAAACCGTGCAGATTCAGATCATCCAGCCTCAAGGAAGATGAAGTAGGTGCCAGCGTGCCCATAAGACCCCAGTAATAATTCTGTGCTAGATTCAGCTTGTCCTCCATTGTCGAGACCATGCGGTCGCTGATGAAGCTATGTACCTAGGATAGGGGCATGGACCTGTCCTAAGTACCCTACCCAAGGACATCCCTAGAAGAAGTCACCTTTCAATTGACTTGGAGGTATCTCACTCGACAGATTCAAGACACTCGACCACGAAGCAATCACTCGACCAAATTCCAACCACTCGACTGTCAGGAGATCCAAAGTCACCCTGCACGCAAATGGTCGGTCATTAAGTAGCTTTTATGGTCACCATAGCACTTTATTAGGGGCGTTACTAGTAACCCCCAATCTTAATGTACTTTAAACCTTGCATTACTGAGGGCTGTAGGGGTCTGGCGAACTCTATATAAGCCACCCCCTCCTCAGTATCAAGGGTTCGCACCCCTGTTATTCATACACACGTAATTCAGACGACCGCCTCCGGGCACCGAGACGTAGGGCTGTTACTTCCTCCGAGAAGGGCCTGAACTCGTAATCCTCGTGTGCTTACAACTCCTCCATAGCTAAGATCTAGCCTCTCCATACATACCCCCCTACATCACTGTCAGAGTTAGAACCACGACAGTTGGCGCCCACCGTGGGGCCAGGAGTCTTAGCGCCTAGTTTGAGAAGTTGCGATTTTTTCCGATCTCCTTGATCATGGTTTCGGGCGGAGCTTTGGTGGAGGGCCGCGAGATTCGTCTCGGCGCGCTCACGTTCATCGCCGACGACTCCGCTTGGCTTCAGGAGGCTCCACTCGACGTCGACACGCTCCCCGTCCACGGGGCGACGCACTTTCGCGCATGCGTCCGTGGTGTCCTCCTGCGGCAGCCGTCGACCCAGTATTGGTCGGCTCCCGTGGCATCTCCCCGCCCTGTTTCTCGCTGGCGCAAGCGCTCCGGTCGGTCGAGGCTTCAGAGGTGGGTGAGGCATGCGGTGGCCCGCCAGTCGGCCACCCCACAAGTCGCGGCAATCGAGCCCGACGAATCCCTCTACGACCTGTTCGACTGGCTCCGTAGAGGCCGCATCCGAATGCGACAACAGTGACCCAGCTGCAGAGGTTCTGGTGATCGATGGACCACACAGTCCTCCCGGTTTCCCCCGCGCTAACGGAGGCGTGGATGGGGGCGACCCGTCGCGTCCTCACGAGGAGTATCTCCCTGAGCCTCTCACATCGTTGCAGCGGGAGGAGCTCCGCCGCCGGAACATGGATGCACTCCACACTCCTATCGTTGGAGAAACCCCCGAGGCCCGAGCCTTGGAGGGCGCGCGCTTGGCTAACTTGGCCGAGCGCACTCGACTGGAGAATCTCCAGCGAATACTCGACGAGCGAGTGCGTCAACGGGCTCCAGAATCCAGTCGACGTCAACTCTTTCCGCCCCCGCAGGTATATCGTACTCCGATTCAGGATTTGGCGGCTGCGGCCCGTATAGCAGAGTCGATTCAGCCCTCCCAGTCAGAGGCTGGCAGAGGCTTGTTGCAAATCAGAGCGTTGCTCCGGGCAGCGGGAGACCATAATTCCGCTGTTTCTCAGTCGCGGAACAGGATCTACAATCGATCTGTTGTAGCGGATACAATCCAGTCGGCTCACAGCCCAAGATCGCCTCCGAGGCGTGAGGGACGTGGAGACCGGCGTGATCAGTACAGAAGGAATGAGCAGTATGATCACCGATTCGATTGTGATGATCGACGTCGAGTGCCAACCCCTCCCCCGAGGAGTGGATCATATGTGCCTCGACAGTAGGTTGACAGACGCCCTCATAGTGTTGGGCGGAGAATCCCAGTCGACCCCAGGGAACTAGGCTTTGATGCGAGATCCATTCTCGTTCAAGGTTTGGTCGACAGGAATAGAGCTCACCGAGAAGGCCACGACAGAGATGCGCCTACCAGTAGCAGAGTACATGTTTCAGGGCCGGAGTGTTTCAGTCAAGCCATCAGAGCCGCTGTAATTCCTCCCAACTTCAGGTTGGCGACTGGAGTTAGTAAGTTCACCGGTGAGTCCAAGCCCGATACTTAGCTTGAAGATTACCGAGTGACTGTCCAGATTGGCGGTGGGAACGATGAGGTAGCCATGAAGCACCTGCATCTCATGTTAGAAGGCTCGGCCAGAGCATGGCTGAATCAGTTAGCACCCAGCAGCATTTACACTTGGGAGGATCTCTCCCGAGTGTTTGTCACCACATTTGAAGGAACATGCAAGCGACCTGCAGGCCTTATGAAATTGCGGTCTTGCGTGCAGAAACCGAATGAAACTCTGAGGATTACATCTAGAGGTGGATCACATTGCATCACACAGTTGAAAATGTACCAGATCATCAAGCAGTTTGTGCCTTTAAAGAAGGCGTTAAGTACAGAGAATTGAATCTGAAGTTCGGTCGAACTGGAGAGATGTCTCTGAATCGGATGATGGAGATTGCCACCAAATACGCTAATGGTGAAGATGAGGATCAACTCCGGAGTGGCAAGCATAAAGCAGTCGCCCAGGAGACCGGAGGAAATTCCAGTCGGAAACAGAAGCGGAAAGCTGAGCCAGCCGCTCCTGGGGAGGCCCTGGCCGTAATCCAGGGAAAATTTAAGGGAAAACCCAAAGGACCTTGGAACCCCAAGAAAGTTAGAGACCAAGATGGAAATGATGTTTTGGATCTACCGTGTCACATCCACACCAAGAAAGATGAAGATGGTAAACTCATTTACCCAAAGCATACCACTCGACAGTGTCGGCTTCTGATCCAGCAGTTTCAGGGCAAGCAGTCCAAAGATAAGGAAAAGGAGTCAGACAAAGTTGAGGACAAGGAAGATAGTGACGATGGGTACCCCCAGGTCAATTCCACCCTGATGATTTTTGCTGATGTTGAGAGCAAAAGTCGACTGAAGGTTATTAACCGTGAGGTAAATATGGTTGCTCCGGCAACACCCAATTATCTGAAGTGGTCCCAGACTGCCATCACATTCGACCAGTCTGATCACCCTACGCACATTGCCACCCCTGGGAGGCAAGCTCTGGTGGTCGACCCAGTTGTCGAAGGCACTCGACTGACCAAAGTCCTGATGGATGGAGGCAGCGGTTTGAACATACTGTATGCATAAACATTGAAAGGGATGGGCATTCCGATGTCCAGGCTCTGCACCAGTCACATGAGTTTCCATGGAGTCATTCCTGGGAAGAAAGCCGAGTCACTCGGCCAAATTGCTCTTGATGTGGTTTTCGGTGATTCCAAGAATTACCGCAAGGAAAAGTTGACATTCGATGTTGTGGATTTCCAAAGTGCTTATTACGCTATTTTGGGCAGGCCAGCTTATGCACGCTTCATGGCTCGACCATGTTATGTGTATCTCAAATTGAAGATGCCTGGTCCCAAAGGTGTGATCATTGTTACAGGCAATCGGAAGAAAGCAGAAGAGTGTTTTCAGAAAGGCTCAAAGATTGCTGACGCTTAGATGGCGGTGGTCGAGCTGCAAGAGTACCAGAAGACTGCAGATCCGAGTGAGTTGCTACGAGCTAAGAAGCCTGCTTCAGAATCAGCTTTTCAGTCGTCCAGTGAACCGAAGGCAGTTCACATTCACCCGACCGATCCAAACGCTGCTCCGACTCACATCTCAACGACGGTCGACTCCAAATAGGAAGAAGCGCTTATCCAGTTCCTCCGTGAGAACTGGGACATCTTCGCATGGAAGCCTGCTGCCATGCCTGGAGTTCCCAGGGGGCTGGCTGAGCACCGTCTACGAGTCGACCCAAAATTTAAACCTGTGAAAGAACATCTTCGACGGTCCGCCGTCCAGAAGAGGAAGGCCATTGGCGACGAGGTGGCTCGGCTCTTAGCAGCGGAGTTCATCCGAGAAATTTACCACTCCGAGTGGCTCGCCAATGTTGTCATGGTCCCCAAGAAGGACAAGTCACTTCGCATGTGCATTGATTTCAAGCATATCAATCGGGCCTGCCCGAAAGATCATTTTCCTCTCCCCCGCATCGACCAGATAGTCGACTAGACTGCGGGATGTGAGCATTTGTCTTTCCTAGACGCCTATTCCGGGTACCATCAGATCCGTCTGTACGGGCCCGACGAGATCAAAACAGCTTTCATCACTCCATTCGGGTGCTTTTGTTATGTCACCATGCCGTTCGGCCTCAAGAATGCCAGAGCCACGTTCATGAGGATGATTCAGAAGTGTTTGCTCACTCAAATCAGTCGGAATGTGGAGGCATACATGGATGATATTGTGGTCAAGTCACGGAAGGGTTCCGACCTGCTGACTGACCTTGCTGAAACCTTTGCCAACCTCAGGAGGTATGATATCAAGCTCAATCCGTCAAAGTGCACGTTCGGAGTTCCAGGTGGGAAGTTACTCGGTTTTCTCGTTTCCGAACGGGGAATCGACGCCAATCCTGAAAAAATTGGTACTATACTCCGGATGAAACGTCCTGTGCGTGTGCATGACGTCCAAAAGCTTACAGGATGCTTGGCCGCTTTAAGTCGATTCATCTCTCGCCTCGGTGAAAAGGCATTGCCTCTTTACCGACTGATGAAGAAGTCCGACAAGTTCGAGTGGACTCCAGAAGCTGATGCAGCGTTTACAGAGCTCAAAGCTCTGCTCTCCACCCGGCCGGTGCTTGCTGCCCCAATCAGCAAGGAGCCTTTGCTGATTTACATTGCAGCCACAGGACAAGTTGTCAGTACAGTACTTACGGTCGAGCGGGAAGAAGAAGGAAAGGCCTTCAAAGTTCAGCGCCCAGTATATTATGTTTCTGAAGTTTTGACTCCTTCAAAGCAAAGATATCCTCATTACCAGAAGCTTGTCTATGGGATTTATATGACCACGAAGAAGGTTGCACATTACTTCTCTGATCATTCCATTACAGTCGTCAGCGACGCTCCACTATCAAAGATTTTGCACAACAGAGATGCAACTGGTCGAGTGGCCAAATGGGCGATTGAACTTCTTCCCCTAGATATCAAGTTTGAGGCAAAGAAAGCTATCAAGTCCCAAGAAATTGCAGATTTCATCGCCGAGTGGATCGAACAGCAACTTCCGACTCAAGTTCACTCGGAGCACTGGACCATGTTCTTCGATGGATCTAAGATGCTGAATGGTTCCGGTGCTGGGGTAGTATTGGTTTCCCCCCGAGGAGATAAGCTCAGATATGTTCTCCAGATTCACTTCGATTCCTCCAATAACGAAGCAGAATATGAAGCACTTTTGTATGGGTTGCGCATGGCCATTTCACTCAGCGTCTGTCGCCTCATGGTCTATGGCGACTCAGATTTGGCGGTTAATCAGGTGATGAAAGAATGGGACGTCAGAAGTCCAGCTATGACTGGTTATTGCAATGCAGTGAGAAAGTTAGAGAAGAAATTCGAGGGGTTAGAGCTTCATCACATCCCCCGACTGAAAAATCAAGCGGCTGATGATTTGGCAAAGATAGGCTCCAAGAGAGAAGCCATCCCCAGCAATGTGTTTTTGGAACACATCCACTCGCCATCAGTCCAAGAAGATCCTTTTACAGATGAAGCCCCGCAGCCAAAGAGTGCCACAGATCCGACTGAAGTTGAAATTCCGGCAGTGGTCGACCTAATCATGGAAGTTTTGGCAGTCACCCCTGACTGGACGATACCGTACATCGCGTATATCCTGAGAAAGGAACTCCCGGAGGACGAAGAAGAGGCTCGACAGATCGTTCGTCGATCCAAGGCCTTTACAGTCATAAAGGGACAGTTGTATAGAGAAAGCGCGACTGGAGTCGGTCAGAAGTGTATAACACCAGAAGAAGGTCAGGTAATCCTTGATGATATCCACTCGGGGACCTATGGTCATCATGCATCCTCTCGGACCATTGTGGCTAAAGCATACCGAGCGGGATTTTACTGGCCAAGAGCGAATGAAATGGCAAAAGAGATAGTCGACAAGTGTGAAGGGTGCCAGTTCTACTCCAACATGTCGCACAAGTCCGCATCAGCCCTGAAGACCATTCCACTCGTCTGGCCCTTCGCTGTTTGGGGACTGGACATGGTTGGCCCATTGAGAACAGGCAGGAGCGGCTTCACACATGTGCTTGTGGCAGTCGACAAGTTTACCAAATGGATTGAAGCTAAGCCTATCAAGAATCTTGATGCTTGCACTGCTATCAGTTTAGTCAGAGAGTTAACGTTCAGATATGGAGTCCCGCATAGCATCATCACCGACAATGGGTCAAACTTTGATTCAGACAAGTTCAGAGCTTTTTGCGCCTCTCAAGGCACATGAGTCGACTATGCATCGGTCGCCCACCCCCAGTCGAATGGACAAGCAGAAAGGGCAAATGGTCTGATTCTCAAAGGACTAAAGCCTCGGCTGATGCGTGATCTCAAGCATGCAGCAGGCGCTTGGGTCGATGAGCTTCCGTCAATTCTGTGGGGATTGAGGACCACCCCGAATCGGTCGACTGGAAGAACTCCGTTTTTTCTAGTTTATTGAGCGGAAGCAGTCCTGCCGAGTGATCTACTTCACAATGCACCCCGAGTCGAGATTTATACCGAAGATGAAGCAGAACAAGCCCGGCAAGACGCAGTCGACCTCCTGGAAGAAGAAAGAGAAATGGCTATGATCCGATCAACCATTTATCAGCAAGACTTGCGTCGATTCCATGCCAGAAATGTGAAGAGTCGAGCCTTCCAAGAAGGAGATTTGGTCCTCCGAGTGGATCAACAGAAACCACACAAGCTCGCTCCTACTTGGGAAGGTCCCTTCATCGTCACCAGAGTCCTCCTCAATGGAGCGTATCACCTTTACAATGTCGATCGCCAGATCGATGAGCCACAAGCTTGGAATGCAGAACTGCTCCGCCCCTTTCACACTTGAATTCTCACTCGGATGAGTTGTAATAAGAAAAACTTCTGTAGTCTATTTATCAAAGACAAGAGTGTTACAAATTTTACTATAATTGTTGTTGCTTTTGTTTGCGTGTGAAATCCCCCAGTGGGTGGCTTAGCTGCGAATCCGTTTCGCCTAAGTTTGTAAAAAAATCCTACCGAGTGGTGAGCCAGACTCCCACTCGGAGGCTTAGCTGCAGCTCAGTGCTCGCCTAAGTGTTTAAAGATCCTACCGAGTGGCGAGCAAGACTCCCACTCGGAGGCTTAGCTGCAGCCCAGTGCTCGCCTAAGTTTGAAAAAATCCTACCAAGTGGAGAGCAGACCTCCCACTCGGGGGCTTAGCTGCAGTCCAGTACTCGCCTAAGTTTGAAAAAATCCTACCGAGTGGAGAGCAGACCTCCCACTCGGGGGCTTAGCTGCAGTCCAGTACTCGCCTAAGTTTGAAAAAATCCTACCGAGTGGAGAGCAGACCTCCCACTCGGGGGCTTTGCTGCAGTCCAGTACTCGCCTAAGTTTGAAAAAATCCTACCGAGTGGAGAGCAGACCTCCCACTCGGGGGCTTAGCTGCAGTCCAGTACTCGCCTAAGTTTTTAAAATCCTACCGAGTGGAGAGCAGACCTTCCACTCAGAGGCTTAGCTGCAGCCCAGTGCTCGCCTAAGTACGGAACACATCCCAATCCGCAAGGACGACGAGGTGCAAATCGACTGCTACCTTCTCCTTCGGAGTTGCACCACAAATACAAAGTTATTTCGAGTGAAGAACAAGTTCCACTCGACAGATAATTCATGAAGATATTCAACGATAAATCAAGTTCAGAGAAGATCCAAAGGTTCTAGACCGCATATCAAAGTACTCGAGCCTCCAGCTCGACAGAGTTTAACGGTTACAAAATCCACTTGGCATTCCGAGGCAAATTTAAAGTGAAGCATAAAAGTTTTTATTCCTCATGCGGAGGACTGGAAGGGGCGACGAACTCGTCCAAGTCGATCCCGTCTGCAATGCGAGTGGTAGCAGCAATGAAAGTCTCCATGAAGTATTGAAAGTTGTGCTTCCTGGTATTGGCAACTTGGATGGCGGCCAACTTTTCTTCTCGCGCCTCCTTGCAGTGGACGCGGACCAGAGACAGAGCAACGTCAGCGCCACATCTAGCAGAAGATTTCTTCCATTCCGCCACTCGACCTGGGACTTCATTCAGTCGAGTCATCAGGGACTCGAGGTCATTCTGAAGCGTCGTCCTAGGCCAGAGCGATGTGTTGATCCGTGACATCGCAACCTTCAACCGAGCAAGATAGTCAACAACGCCGGCAACACGAGATTCCAGTCGGAGCACGTTCATAGCAGCCTCGTCCTTCACTGGAGAATTGATGGGGTCCAAGTCTGTCTCCACTCGACTGGTCTCCTCTTCGAAGTTCTGGCAGAATTCTATAAACACAATTCAAGGATAAGTCAGTGGCTCTACGCAGATTTGGTAACTGCAAGTCAGTCGGGCCGGAGTAATTACCCTCGAGCATGACGAACAGCTTCTTGGCGAGTCCACCGAGATAAGCCTCCAGATCGTTCCTCTTCCCCGCCAGTTCACTTGCCTTGTCAGTCAGAGCTATATTGCCATTCTTCAGACGGCTGACCTCTCGATTAGCCGCGTCGAGAGCAGTTTTCAGCCTGGAGTTTTCCTTTTCAAGAGTACCGACTGAAGCCAGTTTTTCTTTAGCAAGCTTCGTTTTGTTCAGGGCCTCCTTTTGCGCTTCGGCAAGGTCTTGATCCTTCTTCTTCAGAGCTTCCTCCATTTTGTCTGTGAAACATCAAGTGAGATCAACATCGAGGACGGCCAGAAAGAAAGGACAGTCGACAAAAGCTCACCAGCCATACCTTTTGCTTCGTCCCTCGCCTTCTACAAGTTCTCCTAAGCAAGCTTCAAGTCAAGGTTCAGCTGGATCTGTTTGTTCTCCAACTCAGTGTAGCGAGCCACAAGTTTGCGGGATTTCTGCAAAAAATCAGTCGACAGACATCCAAGATAAGTTGCTTACGAGTAACCAAGAGACAATGATGGCGTTTCTAAGACTACAGCCGAATCAAAAACATTCCACAGTAGTCTCGGGGACTACACCCAGTGGGTGCACTCAGCGTGCCCCCACTGGTTCGACCAAAAAAAATCGACTCCCGCAGCCGACCGTGTACAGTTCCATTCGACATGGCCTGACCAGACCGAGTGAAGAAGTTCAGCTAAAGCAACACAACATAAAGACTACACTCGACTGCCAGCAGTCCACCGTAGTCTCGGGGACTACACCCAGTGGGTGCACTTAGCGTGCCCCCACTCATCAAAAAGATTAATAGACACACCCAGTGGGCGTACAGATATAAAGATCTTCGGAAAAGAGATTCTTCAGATAGCATATCCTAACAGAACAAGCGGTGAATCGACTGACCTGGACGTTGCTCTGAAGAGCTGAGCTCGCGTCATAAGCTGCTTGGCTGGCTTCCCGAACCACCTTCACTTGCTCCATCATGATCCCCGCCTGGCGTATAGCCTCTTTAGCGGCATCCACTTGGTCCTCAGGGACGTGGTGTGTGGCAAAAAGCGAAGGCGGATTTGCAGTCGACGTCGAAGGCCGGACACTCGTCAGAGGTTCAGCGAAGGTCACAGAAACCCAAGTGGTATCACCACCCTCCCGGACTGCGGCCTCAGGCATCGGAGTAGTTTGTGGGGTCTTGCCAGCCGGCGCCCTCCTGTTCCTTCGCGCACTCAGCGACACTTCTTCGTCATCATCAGGGAGGTCAATGACATGAGGAAGAGCTACAAGAAAAATCCAATCGACCGGAATTATAAGAAATTGTCAGTCGGCTAAAAGCAGAGCATCAGTAATCGTACCGGGGTTGGAGGTAACAGCGTCTTCCATCTCTTGATCATCGTCCTTGGCGGAGATCTCCGAGGTAGCAGCACTGCAAATTTTGAAAGTCAGTCAGCTTATTCAATGAGTCAACCAAGAGTCCGTCACGTTCGACAAAGGAAAACAAATTCTACTATTACCCAGAAATGGTGGGGACAGTCATCCTCATCTTGGGCAGAGCCTTGGGCGGCTTGGACGGCGTAGCGCGTGGGTGCTTGGGGGATTTTTTTGTCGGCACTGGAGATGAGGTCCGAGGGCGCTTCGACGACTGCTCAACAGGGACAGTCGCCTTACCACGTTCCCGCGCAGGGTCGTGTGTAAGCTTGGATCGCCGTTCCGAGCGAGGAGGTTTGACTTCTTCCTCCTCCTCTTCACTGGAGTCGTCGTCGTCATCCCCCTCTCCTTCGCCGTCAGATTCCCACTCTTCTCCCTCGTCTCCACTTTCGCCTCCGCTCGCCTCTCCTTCCTCGGCCTGCTCCTGTGCTCCATTGGGTGTCGAGTACATCTCAGTAGTGGCCTAGAGGACAACAAACGAGACAAAAGTCAATCGATCCAAAAAGAACAAATAAAGAAAGCAAGATCACAGTCGGAAACGCAAGGTCAGACCTTGTCCACTTCATATGTTTGGTCGAGTGGAGGAATCCTCCTGGCTCCTCGGGGGTTGTCCTTGTTCCCTGTGATACTCGACAGCCACCCTTCCAACATCTCGTCAGTGACCTCCTCTGGGTGAATCCGAGTGGTGTCTTCGAGACCCGAGTACAGCCACATCGGGTGGTCACGAGCCTGAAGCGGTTGGATGCGCCTCCGAAGGAAGACTTCCAACAAGTCCATGCCAGTCACACCCTCGCGGACAAGCTGAACCACTCGACCGACCAGCACCTTGACTTGCGCCTTTTCCTCTGGCGTCACTTTCAGAGAGGCAGGTTTTTGTGCTCGGTTCGGAGAAAAAGGGGGAAGCCCAGTCGACTGTCCTGGGGTCACCTGGTCTTTACAGTAAAACCAAGTCAACTGCCACCCACGGACTGACTCGGGAAAAGTGATAGACGGAAAGGAACTTTTTCCCCTCATCTGGATCGCCAGGCCCCCGCACAGCTGGATCACCTGCGTCCGTTCGTCACTCGACTTGGCCTTCTTGACCGACTGAGAGCGGCAAGTTAAGATGTGCTTGAAGAGTCCCCAATGGGGGCGGCAACCCAAGAAGTTTTCACACAAGGAAACGAAAGCAGCAAGATACACAATAGAATTGGGAGTAAAGTGATGGAGCTGCGCTCCGAAGAAGTTCAAGAAGCTCCGGAAAAAAGGATTAGGAGGCAGAGAGAATCCACGATCGATATGGGTGGCGAGGAGGACGCACTCACCATCAAGAGGCTGGGGTTCGACTTCTTTCCCCGGGAGGCGCGCAGATTCGTGGGGAATGAGTCCCCCCTCGACTAGATCATCGAGATCATCCGGCCGAATCACCGATGGCATCCAGTCGCCCTGGACCCAATCCTAGGGCAGAGCAGTCCTCGAGGAAGATCCACCCCGAGCGGACTTCTTCCCCTTCCCCTGCACCGCCGCCTTCTTCGCGCGCTCCAGAGCCGACGTCTTCTCCTTCACCATCGTCGCCAGCGAAGCTCGAACAGACCTACGACACCAAGGTGGGAGCGGAGGTGGCGGAAGATCTTGTGAAGAAAGGGGGAAAAGTGAAGGCGCACTGTTCGGGGGTCCCGAGCCGGCAGCTTATAAGAGGTCGCTTCCGAGTGGCTGACTGGTAGGCCCAGGAAATCCCGTCAAATCCCGCAACAGGCGCGCGCGCGGTACATGGCGAAAAATGTGGCACGGGGATCGAGGAGCTTCAGTCCTATCCCATCCAATTACTGCGGCCGCCCCCGTCCCGCGCGCTTCCCGAAATTCAAATCCCCCAAAATCCGTGGGCCGCAGAACAACTCATCAAACAGAAGATCCCTTTCACACTGTCACTCGGAACTTCACAAGTAAAGAAATTCACTCGACAAGAGGCCAAGAATGGATCAAGGCGACTGAAAGAAGTTGACGACGTCATCCGTGACAATTGGTCCAAAACAAGACGTTCATATAACATGAAGAACCAGTAGGAAAGATCCCCAACTCCTTCCCCACTCGAACCTCGATCCATTCGGGGGCTAATGATGAAGCTATGTACCTAGGATAGGGGCATGGACCTGTCCTAAGTACCCTACCCAAGGACATCCCTAGAAGAAGTCACCTTTCAATTGACTTGGAGGTATCTCACTCGACAGATTCAAGACACTCGACCACGAAGCAATCACTTGACCAAATTCCAACCACTCGACTGTCAGGAGATCCAAAGTCACCCTGCACGCAAACGGTCAGTCATTAAGTAGCTTTTATGGTCATCATAGCACTTTATTAGGGGCGTTACCAGTAACCCCCAATCTTAATGTACTTTAAACCTTGCATTACTGAGGGCTGGAGGGGTCTGGCGAACTCTATATAAGCCACCCCCCTCCTCAGTATCAAGGGTTCGCACCCCTGTTATTCATACACACGTAATTTAGTCGACCGCCTCCGGGCACCGAGACGTAGGGCTGTTACTTCCTCCGAGAAGGGCCTGAACTCGTAATCCTCGTGTGCTTACAACTCCTCCATAGCTAAGATCTAGCCTCTCCATACATAACCCTGTACATCACTGTCAGAGTTAGAACCACGATAGTCGCCATCCTTGAAGAAAGGAATTTGATGCTTTCGACGCCGTCCATTAGCTTTCATGTGGAAGTACTTAGAATTAGCGTCTCCCTCCTGAAGGTCTCTCACTCTAGCACGATGTCAGAGACGTACTCTCTCCAGGGAAGCGAGAGCTAGGCACTTGCCCTTGAAGAAAGCCTTTAGCTTGTGTTCCTCTTCCGACAAAGATCGAATTTCTTGTGCGCCATCCAAACGCAAAATCAGCTCATTTGCAATCTGAAAGAGGGTGGTCATATAGCTATGTTTCCTTTGACCCCAACTTCTGAGAGCCTTTGCGGTGTGCTGCAGTTTAACACTGAAAATCTTGATGGGATCATTACTGGCGACTTGCTCGCCCCAGGCTATCTTCACCGTATCCATAAAACCGGGCAGCTTAACCCAAAATTTTTCAAAACGAAAGCGACGCTGTCTTGGCCTATCCATAGAGCAAGTCAGAAGAAGGGGGCAGTGGTCTGATATGTTGGAGATGAGCGGTAACAGGTCACTGATGGGGTAAGTGTCTTCCCAGTCACTGTTGAACAACACCTTGTCCAACCTTGCCATTACTGAGCGCTCCTGATCATTACACCAGGTGAATTTCCTCCCCACCAACGGCATGTCATGCAGGCCCAAGGTGTTAATCGTATGTCTGAATTTATTTTCCAGTCTTCTATTGATTCTTCTCGTACTTCGCTCTTCCTCTCCACACACCAGATTGAAGTCACCATTCAGGATCCATGGCAGTTGAACCAGACCCCCAATTTCCACAATCTCCTCCAGAAATCTGACTTTATCCTCATTTTCTTGCGGTCCATAAACAGAAGTAGCCATCCACTCCCTTCCATCCGTCAAAGAAGTGACTTTGATGGTGATAGAGAATTCCTTCTTACACACCGTAGACACACTCAATCTATCAGACCTCCAAGCGATCAAAGTTTGCCAGCTGCTGGTAGAAAGCCGGGCCAAAAGTTTGCCTCACAACCACCGCATCCACCACAACCAACTTAGATTCTTGAACACAAGCAAGGGAAATATTATATGATTGCAGGAACAAACAGATTGAGCTCCGCCTAGCTGGGTTGTTGAGCCCCCTAACATTTCAAACTAACACACACTCTAACATAGCCATTATACTACCTCTGAAGAACCCCAAGAGCAGTACATGACACTACACACCACACAGTTCGACAGCCGCAGGGAGGGAGAAAGCACTAAAGCCCTCATGAGCAGGTTCATCAAAGTCCACTTCATCCGGGGCGAAAAGAGCAGTAATTGCCTTGATATGGTGTGGAGCCAACGGCTTGTCGAACAGCTTCAAGTATTCATCCATCGCTTTCTGTGTCATCTGTTCCTCAGCTTCAATTAAACCCATGCGACGAAGCAACATAGTTTGGGCACGGTGGTAAGGCCCCTTGTTCAAGCCATCGTCATCTTTATTTAGCCGCGCACTCCTGCGAGGGGTGAAGTTCGGTGGTAGAGTCTTTTTGCGTCGCACCAGAGCCGATGCAGCCGGCCTCGGCCCCATGATGGATGGTACGGGGGTGGCACCAATCCCCTCAAGTAGCGTGTCTACAGCCGTTTTTGGACCAAGCACCATGTCCAAATTAGCTTCATGTGCCAGGGGTGGAAGCAGCTTGCTCGGGCTCAACGGGGTTGCAAAAGGCGTGCGCACCGGGCTCGAGCAAGAGGACCTTGACTGTCTAGACTGTTGTGGCAACTTCAGTGCCTTGAGGTGCAGGGACTCAACATCCGACATAGTTTGCAGCATCTCCATAACACCATCAGCTGAGGGAGGCGCCTCCTTTGCTATCTCGACTGGCACAGGGCATACCAGCAGCTGGCGAGGAGGCGTGCCATGCGAGGACGCACACACCAGATTGCCGTCCTCCACCCCGCCCTGTGTACATGCCTCCGATGCGAAGGAGAGCTGGCGCGGCGACACCACTTGGCATAGCGTGACTCGTCCTGATGGAGGCGTCGCGACACAAGCTGTCGAGCCCACAGCCATAGAGGCCACCGACCATGGCAGGACCGGCGTGGCAACACCGGCCGCTGAGCCCACTGCCGTAGTGGCACAACCCGAGCGACAATGTGTGCCACCCGCTGAAGCGGTATCCCTGCCGTGTTGATGTCGTGCATCCACTGTGGGCGTGTGAGCTGCCAAGCCCATTGCTGAAGATGCATCGCTGAGAGGCCCCTGCGCAGCCTCCGTGAGCACACCGTCCACAGGGCCCACGACCGTATCCCCT